>NC_079161.1:42658155-42970238 GCF_947563725.1 Argiope bruennichi | reverse complement strand
TCGAAATAATGACGTTAAAGATTGTCAGAAACTTACGCTCTATAGAAACATTGATTCATTCATTTCGTTTCTTTAAATTAGGTGAAATATCAAACAAAACAGAATGAAAGCGAAATTCCTATTGCTTCTTATCAACATGAAAATATATTAACAATAATTATAATTGAAATTCTCATATATGAATGAGTAGCTTTCTGTGAGCATTTTTTTTTCAATTTTTATATTACTTTATAGTGAAAAATGTATTGCAATTGCTGTTTCTTATGGCATTTACCATGGAGAAGCCCCGCTGTTACGAAGGCAGTGATTTTAAGCCGGTGGGGGAGCGTCTCTTGTTTTTATAGTAGCGCCATCTAGGGTCAAGAAAACGACTTAGCTACACACACGTCACAACCCTTTTTACGCGGCGAACTTCATTCACGCATCTCATTCACTCAACCACAGATCGTAATTTAGACCTGAATCAGAGAGCGATCACCCCTGATCCAGTACCCCCAGTGGTATTACTCTCGTCATGGAGGACTTTGTGACCACAACAGATTTAATGCGCGTCAGCCACCAATCATGCGGGGAATCTTCGGCCGGCGGGGTTCGAACTCGCAACCTAAGGGACGAGAATCCAATATCTTAAATATATCTTATCGCTAAATATATCTTAGAAAATAATTTATAATATAATAATTATTAAAAGTCACATTCCTCCTGATTATTCCTTTAATTGTTTGTTTCTTTATTTCATGGAAGTCAATTTCATTTAATTAATCAGTGGGATTCGCCACCCAAAACTTTCTCGCATAGTCTTTAAAAAATGTATAGTTATCCCAGAGAATGCCTTACATGGTCACGAAAGTCACGAAATATTAGTTTCTTGATTTCTTTTGCGGAATCTATCTTATCATCCTTTGCGAGTGCTTTGACGATTCATTTCTACCATGCGATTTACAGTATCCGATTCGAATTTGTGTTTTAGACGCATTTTTCCCAACCGATTGATACAAAAATTTGACACACAACTATACTTGTAGTCATAAAATGTCATACAAAACTCTATTTGTTTAAATCATTCCGTTTTATCGCTTATTTCTAAAAATACAGACTGACAGACGGTCAGTCCCTTGTCGAATTCATCTCAAACCTTGATACGAATCTATTCTATAGACAATAAATCTGTATACAGAATTCTATTTATCTAGCAGACTTTCTTTAAAGGGAATTTGCTTAAAATTTGACAAAATTCTACGAATTTGGCATAAAGACCGTACACCAGTTACATTTCTGAGTTATTTTTGTAACAGAAAGACAGATAGACGTACATTTTCCAAAGACATGTTTTTCGAATTCAAGGAAAGTCTAAAAATGGAGATTCATCACAATCTCGAGTTCATTTTTTTTTTTTTTTTGACGATTGTACTACCTTCTCTATACTACGTATACGAAGAAGTAAAAATATTAATTTAATGTAAATAATTAATAAATACTTTTTCAATGAATTTAATTAATAATAATTCATAGAAAAAATACTTTCGAACGCCCACCGAAACACTGTAATTCATTACCTTTCTACTTATTATGTTAGAAATTCTGTTTCAAAAGTTCCCTGTCACGAAAAAAATCTTGAAAAAATAAATAAAAAAAATGTATTTTTTTTAATTTATTGGATTGTTTCAATAAATTTATGCCTACATAATTCCGAAACTATCGAGAGCACTTCAGACTTCCGAAAATTTCTTCCACTCTAGCATAAAACCGAATTAGTGAAAACTTTTTCTTCTCTTTATAAGTTCAAAACAAAAGCGTCACCGACTTCTCCTATATTTTGCCGAAGCAAGCATGTCAGGAACATCATAAATCAAATAAATCACATTCTTTCGCCATGTTCCTCCGATAATTCAATATGTCATCCTGTGTCTCTCAAAGATACAAAAGAAAAATACAAAGTATAAAAAGAATTGACTGAGGCAGTTTTAGTTAAACTAATCAAGATTTTGAAGAGAGATGGTAAAAGAGACAATGGGGATTGAGGAGAAAAAATCTATACTTTTTGTATATTGTTACTTTTCTGATCTCTGCGCATATTGTTACTTTTTTATGCTTTGTGTTGCAGTTGGGTTATCGCTTTTAGTGCTATGAAATCAATGCACAAGAAACAAACCATATAACATATTTAATTATCTAATATTGTAAAGCATTCATTTTACTTATTAGTAAAAATTGAGTATTTATACAAGAAGTTTTAGTTAAACTAATCAAGATTTTGAAGAGAGATAGCAAAAGAGACTATGTTTATTATTGAGGGAAAACAATCTGTACGTTTATGCTATCATTTTGTATAATATTACGTTCTTTATCTTTCTGCATGTTGTTACTTTTTTATGCTTTGTATTGCGTTTGGGTTTTCGCTTTTAGTGCTATGAAATCAATGCACAAGAAACAAATCTTATAACCTATTTAATTTTCTAATATTGTAAAGCATTTTACTTATTAAAAAACTTATTATTGAAAGAGGCAGTTTTAGTTAAACGAATCCAGATTTTGATAAGAGATGGCAAAGAGACAATGGGGATTATTGAGGGAAAAATCTATACGTTTATGTTACTCTTTTGTGTAATGTGGCTTTCCTTATATTTTTGCATATTGTTACTTTTTTTTTCATTCTTTATATTGTGGTTGCGTTATCGCTTGTAGTGCTATAAAATCTTTAAACAGGAAACAAAACTTAAAATGCATTACTACTATTGTAAAACATTTTACTTTTATAATAAATACTGAGAACTATTTGGGCTCATAAAATGATTCATTTTGTACTCAATATGTAACATCCTTTTTTTTTCCTTTTTCTGTTTTCTTTTCTTTACGTAATATAGAGGAAGTACAATAATCGTCAAAAAATTCGAACTCAAGATTTTGACGAATCTCCACGTTTCAGATCTTCCTGAGTTACAAAAATACATTTTTAAAAGATGTCCGCCCGTCTGTCTGCATGTGACAAAGATGACTCAAAAACTCTTTAAACTAGTCTGCTTAAATTTGGAGTACGATCTTTACACCAAATTTGCAGATTTCTGTCAAATTTTGAGTAAAATATGTTCTGAGAAACTCCTGTTCGAATATAAGTTGGCACGTTAATTACAAAACGAAAAGGGCTGAAGAGATAAAATTTGGTACACAAATTTAACATCTATAGTGTAGACATCTATCTAATTTTGAGCCAAACCCAGCTATGAGATGACTGCCTGTCAGCCTGTACGTCCAGAGACATGTAAAGAAAGCGCAATGACTTAAGTATATCAAATTTCGTAGGGGATTATTTTTTACAACAAGTGGAATTTTGTGTCAAATTTTTGTTGCAATTGGTTAAGTAAAATGCGTCTAAAACACAGTACTATTAACACATTCGGATACTATTAACACTTTCCAGGAATTAATCGCCAAATAACTCGCCAAGGATGATGGGATAGATTCAGTTAAAAATGCTAAATTCACGCCAAAAGTTAATATTTCGCTACTATTCGTAATGCGTTCATTGGCGAGAAAGTTTTAGGGAGACCACTATCGCTAGTTGATACTGAAAATCTTATAGAAAAGTAGAAAAAAATGTTTAAAATATTTTAACAAACTTAAAATAAAAGCTTCATCGATTTTCTCCGATATTTCTTTGAAGCTAGTATATCAAGAAGATAATAAATAAATTTAAAAAAATGTATTCTTTTTTTTTCATTTGTTCTATCAGTGATTGAATGTGCCATTCTGTTTCTCATTAAAATATTAGCAAAAAATATAGAATATAAAAATAATTGACCTTGGCTGTTTTAAATAAATTAATTATATTTCTTTCATAAATAAGAGAGTGAAAAAAATCTGTACGGCTTTGATATTTTTTTTTTACATATTGTTACCATTTTTATTATTCTGTATGGAATTACATTTTTTATAACTTCTGTCATGTTATTTCTGAATTTGATATAAAATCAATGAGCAAAATAAAATTCTTAGAACACAATGATTTTGCAATATTGTAAAAATACATTTTTATTAATAAAATCTGAAACTTAAAAAAAAATAATTTAATTTATTTTTAATATGTCACATATTTGCCTACTGAAGCTATAAAAGAAATTCAAAAATGGAAAAGATACTTATTACTTTTTTTAAAATATACAGGCGAGAATTCTTGAATCAGTATCTGAATTTTAAGAAACTGTTTCATTCTTTTAGAAAATACAGTTCTATCAATTAAAAATATTTAATTTTAAGATACCTTTAATTATAATTAATGAATATATTAAGTTTAAAAAGATAAAAAAATTGCGTTGCCATGGTTTTGTCTTCCTGAAATGCAGTTAAATGAATTCTCAAAAATGTTCGCATTTTGACAAATTAATTATTTCAGAAGATTAATTAAGCAACATGGAATAAAAGAGTAGTTCTAATATTATAACATTTATTAATTATAAAGCTAATAATAACAGACTTAACAAATATTTGTATCGCAATAAATATGTTTAAAAATTTTTTTTAATATCTTTGAATGGTTATTACAAAATTTAGTGAAATGAAAAATTTACTTGATTATGATATATTACTGCATTATCATACATAGTGCGGAGCTAAAACGACAAAGGAAACAACTGTAATATTTTGATATTTATCAATTATAGTCTTAAAAATTATAAAGGATTATTAAAAATGCAAGACGCTATAAATATATAACAAAAAGAATTCTTCAATTTCTTTGAATCGTCATAACAAAAGATATTTGGATGATGAATTAAATTAATTATGCTATCATAATGCTGCATTATGACGGGTAGTGCCAAGATAAAAAGATTAAGCATATAGTTCTAACATTGCAATATTTGTTAGTTATAGTACTACGAATTACAGAAATTTAACAAATATATATGACACAAAATATTTATAACAGAAAATAATCAGTTTTTCTTATTGATTATTACAAAATATATTTGGATGAAAAATTAAATTATTATACTGTCATTGTGCTGTAGTATCATACATAGTTCTCAGCTAAATGGATTAAAGAAATATATTTATATTTCAATATTTATCAATTACATTGCTAAAAGAATCAAAGAATACGCACCAAAATATAAATGTATAACAATAAAAGAATGTATATATTTCTTTAATTCCAAAATTTTTCGAATGAAAAATTAATTATTCACCTAACTGCTGCTTTATCACTCCTAGTGCTAAATCAAAAATATAAATGGTTCTATTGTATTATTTATCCATTACAGTGTCAATAATACAGAATTTAGAAATGCTTCTGACACAATAAATGTATAGGGAGTAAAAAATGTCAGTTTCTTTTAATGGTTGATTAATTAATTATTCTGTTATGGTGCATCATTATCAAATTAATACATATTGTAGTACTAACTAGAAAAGATTAAGAAAATAGTTCTCATATTGCTAATATTTGTTAATTACATTACTATTAATGCAGATATTTAGCAATTACTCAAGACACATCAACTATTTGGCAAGAAAAAGATTTAGATTGTCATTTCCAAATGCATTCGGATTAAAACTGAAATTAATTATGCTGCCATATTGCTTCATTATCACATTAACATATACTGTACTAGCAATAATATAAAAATTTTAAGAAAATAATTCTAATATTGCTAATATTTGTTAATTACAATGTTATAAATTGTAAATATTTATCAATTACTCATGACACAATAACTACTTGGCAAGAAAAATATTTTTCTTTTCTTTTAATTGTCATTACAAAATTCAATCGGGCGAAAAATTAAATTAATTATGCTGCCATAATGCTTCATTATCACGCATAGTTAGTTCCACTAGCAGGCTCTTATAAAATTAGAAATTCTATCCTGAAAAGATTAAGAAAATTGTTCTAATATTGCTAATATTTGTTAATTAAAATGTTATAAATTGTAAATATTTATCAATTACTCATGATACAATAACTACTTGGCAAGAAAAATATTTTTCTTTTCTTTTAATTGTCATTACAAAATTCAATCGGGCGAAAAAATAAGTTAATCATGCTGCCATAATGCTTCATTATCACACATAGTTAGTTCCACTTTAGCAGGCTCTTATAAAATTAGAAATTCTATCCTGAAAAGATTAAGAAAATAGTTCTAATATTGCTAATATCTGTTAATTGCAATGCTATCAGTGAAAATATTTATCAATTACTCATGACACAATAACTAATTGGCAAGAAAAATATTTTTCTTTTCTTTTAATTACCATTGCAAAATGCAATCGGGTGAAAAATTAAATTAATTATGCTGCCATGATGCTTCTTTATCACAATCGTAGTCCCAATAACAGGTTCTTATAAAGTTAAAAATTGTCACACGAAAAGCTTAAGAAGATAGTTATAATATTGCCAATATTTGTCAATTACTCATGACACAATAGCTATTTGGCAAGGAAAATGTTTTTCATTTTCTTTTAATTACCATTACAAAATGCAATAGGATTAAAAAACTTAATTAATTATGCTACCATAATGCTTCATTAGCACGCGTAATGCCAATAACAGGCTCTTATTAATTTATACATCATAACTAAAATAGAATTTATTAGTTGATTTTGAAAGTTTCCTCTGTTTCAGTTATAAATTTGTATTCTTTATTTATGTTTATTTTGTTTATTTGCCTTTATTAGAAGTCCTCTTGCCATCTTTCTAAAATTGTTCCAGAAAGTACGTCAGGAAGTTAATAAATCAAATAAATTACCTTCTTTTGGCGTGTTCCGTCGATAATTCAATATTTCATCGCCTGTCTCCCCACAACACAAAAGAAAAAAATGCATAAAATCTAAAAAGAAATTGCTGAGACTATTTTTGTTAAAACCAACTAAGGTTCCGTAAAGAGATGGCGAAAGAGACGATGAAAATTACCTAAAAAAAGAGCCTTAATCTCCGAAAACTTTTAATTTATTTAACTCGATCATACAAAGAAAATTGGCCCACTTTAAAGAATATGGTAGGTAACTTCGCTCACCTCTAAGACGATGAATTTATTACCATTAGAACGTCCGTTCGAATATTTTGCCCTATTCAAAATCTTCCCTACTTTCCCCTTAAGTTAATGAAAAATATTTTACAGTCCTGATAAAGTACGAAAATTTGAATAATTAATCAAAGGAACTCTATGCGACATTATTTATAAACTTTTAAAAATAGAAAAGACCCATCTGGGTTGTTTTAAAAGATAAGTAATAAAATTGTGACTTAACGAGCAAAAGCTGGCTGCATTGAAATATTTATTACTGTGGTCTTCGAAAAATTCAGTTCTGAAAGTTATGGATTAAATTAATCATATTTGTGCAGCGGTAGGGTAAACAGCTTAATTGAAAAATATTGCTCGAACCTATTTATAGGGACACATGAAAACTGCGTGGCAAAAATTAAAAGCGAAAAAGATGTATCCCTCCAAAATAGCAAACATTCATTATGAAAGTGTTTTCAAAATTAAAAATTGATGTTTACTGCCATTCCGTCATCTGTTGTGCAACAAAAATTAAAACTCCATCATTAGAAATGGGTCTTCTTCCCGTTGAATTTGATAAATGTTTGGGCTTTAATCGTTAATGCTTAATGATGCCGACTGAGTTTTTAAATAATTATGGAAATGTTCGAATGCATTAGTTAAGTGAGCAAATTTAATAAATAAATTATGATACTGCTGACATTTTGTGAAATCTCAGAGCCTATGTTCTGACGGATGTTTGCTTTAAGTCATAATTTCAAAAGAAATATATTTTTCATTTTAAAAATCATACAATTTAAGCGAAGAAATATAGCACCAATTCTTTTTTTTTTTTAGCAATTACAACACAGAACTGCTGAAATGAACAATATGGAACGTATAAATATTTAACTAAATAAAGTTTAAATATTCCAGAAATATCCAAATCATAAAATGGAAATGAACCTTGAACAAAATTAATATTTAAAACCATTTCTATCATGAAAATGGATTTATCATTTTTTTTTCAAAAGGCAGATGATTACTGTAAAATAAATATTGTGCTGACAGGAGACAATATTTATGTAAAGAAAAACGATAGTATATTAAACATTAAAGGATAAATGAATATTTTTTATTCGTGAAAGAATAAAATATTCAGTTTTATGATTGAAACACATTTATGAATCTATTTCAATTGTTAATAAAATATCATTACATGATTTCTTACTGGAATTAAATAAGATAACAAATTATAATATAAGTTAATTTAATTAGAAAATTTCTATATTAGGGTTAATTGGGCAAAACAAAAGCCATTGCTGTACTAAAAATTAAGAATTTCAAATTTTTTAATATGCATTGACTATGGCTATATACATTTAACGTTTATCTATTTTGATATATTATTGAATATCTTATCTTTATTTAATAAAAGATAATATTTAATAAAATATTTAATAAAAGTACCTGGTGGGGATATTTCGAGAAATATTCGATATTACAATTTCTTCGAATTTATCAAGAAAGACGTAATTCAGATAATTTGTAAATTAGAGCGAACGAAGAAAAGTAAAGGCATAATCAGAAATTAAAGTACACTTTTTTATTATTATTAAGGAATATTTACTATTCAAATTGAATGCAGCTGGTATTTTTATTTAAGACTTGCTTTGCTTTAATAAAGTTACATATTCTATAAGCTTCAGAACTTTTTTAAATTCGTAGACAAGATTCTGAAAGGTGATAATCACCAATTCTAATATATTTTGTTGTTGTTTATAATGGCACTTGCCATGGACAAGCTCGCTGACGAAGTCAGTGATTTTAAGCCAAGGGAGCGTCTCTTGTTTTAGTAGCGCCAGCTAGGGCCAAGAGTACGTCTTAGCTACTCACGCATCACATTCGCTTGCACAACCCCTCTTTACAGGGGGGCACATTCACACATCTCACAGATAGAACAGGAAGAACAACCATGCCCGAACCGGGACTCGAACCCAGGACGCCCAGGTTACGGGGAAGACGCGCTACCCCTATGCCAAGACGGCGGCCTAATATATTTTAAACTTGAATTGAAATATTGAATTGAAAATATTGAATTCGGAGTTCGAGTTTTGAATTTTGAACCATAATATGCTTTTGTGTGCTTGCAATGCAAAGATACATTTAAATCTGTATATATCTGTAAATGCAGATATTTAAAAATGTATATATCTATATAAGAAGATATAAATATACAGCATTAAAATGTATACGCATCTAATAAGGAGATGCATTTAAATCTGTACGTATCTAGTATGGAGATGCATTCAAATTTGTACGCGTCTAATAAAAATATGCATTCAAATCTGCGAGCATGTAATAAAGCATTTCAATAAGCATAAATGCATTTTTTAGATTATTCATCAGTTTGTGTTACTTCGTTGTAAAATAAAGACATGCATCATCTAATAAAAAATGTATTCAGATTTGTATACATGTAATAAAGTGCATTGTGGTTTTAATTAAACTTTCCTTATAAAACGCATCCTATAACGCAAACGGATGAATGGATTGCAGCGAAATTTGGTATATAGGCTATACACGAGATGCGCTCACGGAATTTTGTGAAAAAAATTTTAGTTCCAAAATGTCCACCAGAGGGCGCCTTTTCCAGAAAAACATTAAATTTAACACAATAAACGCTCAAACCGGAATACAGAAATAATATTAACAATCCCGAACAAGAATTATGAGTAATAAAATGTAAAACTGGGAAAAGCTGTCAATTCTAGGGAAAAAAATGTCGATATTTGCATATTTGCGAAGAAGAGGAAACTTCATGCAAAACAGGTTAGGATAAGAAACGTTTGCAGTCGTTGTCATGTTTTGTGTCGATGTTTCCGGCTGTAATGGTGACGGTATCTTGTTGCGACATGAATGAAGAATCATGTGAGAAGCATCACAACTGATCAGTTACGATCTGACGATCTGCTTTTGAACACACTGTCCATCGACATGAAATTTTGCAGGTGAATGAAGGTGGTCAAATGGAACACCTTTTTCTATATCATACTGGACACGATTAACAACTATTCCTCTCTTGCAATTTTGTCCTAATCTGTTCTTGTTTCTGCAAACTGAATTTTGTTTTCTCAAACAGCGTATTGTTATTTCTTTTTCTTATCATTACTTAATATTGTTCGATGATAAGCTGATTAAAAACCAGTCAATAAAGGTTAATATTGATTCTGTATTCTGTTTTGGTCCTTTATTGTATTAAATTTAATGTTTTTCCGGAAGAGGTGCCCTCTGGTCGACATTTTAGAAGTAAAATTTTTTTTCGAAATTCCCTGACCGCATTTCGTGTATACCTTATATACCAAATTTCGTTGCACTCCGTTGTTGTTTTAAAGGGTGAGTTAAATTATAACCACCCTGTATATTAATAAAATAATTGCAATTTAATCTGTATGCATCCAAAATGCATTTTTTTAATTATATATCAATTAGTGTTACTTCAGTGTAAGATGATGCTTACCTTTATAAGAACTCACGGCAGTTTTAAAAATTAATATAAATCATCGAGAGTGTTTTCTTTATTTATTCATTACTTGATTGCATTTATTTTCTTGATTACGCAAAAAGAAGCTTCTGTATTTAGATTTGATGCAAAAATAATTGATTATATTTGCAGTGTTTTGATATGTCATTGGTAACGAACATTTCATATAGCATTATCATTATAATATCATATTTATACATTAAATTTGTTTTAACATATCTAATACACATGGTAGACAAACATATATTTTTCTTCTGAGAACTTTGAATCAATATTTGACAAATACCTACCAATTTTGTTTAAACTCCATATATTAAAATTCATTTATTTGGCTGTTCCACTTTTAATAAGCTTTCATATGCGAATGAATGAATGGACCGATATATATCCAATCATATGATGAATTTTATTCGAAATTTGATACAGATTTATGCAACTCATGGAATTAAAACATGCAAGGCATTTTAGCGGTATAATTCAATAATCATGATTCGCAATCAAAAAAATCATTTTTACTTATCAAGCTCACATAGAAAAATAGATCTTCATTCAGCTAAAAGATTTCCACCATAATTTAACAAAATTTAAACTTGATACACAGAACACTTAGTAAATCATATATAATGTTCCCTTTTCCAACTTTTTTGTATCATCAAGCTTAAAAGATTTAAAAAGTTATATTTTTCAGATTCACAAAAAATCTAAGTAGATTTTTTTTATCATGTGAGAGCATATTGTTGTTTTGCTTTAGGTTTTTGGAAACCTCAAAATGTATTAGCAGAAAATTCGCGATTTATCGCTTTTGAGGCATTAGTTTTTCGCTTTTAGGGTTATTTAAAAATGATAAAGTAGGTTTCCACATTTGGCGACTTATTGCAAACAAAAAAATTACAACTTGGTGCGCCCTGTACCCGATTCTCCTGTCTGAACAATACTCCAGAATTGTGCAAATCTCTAAAATCTGGCCTAAAACTTGCCATCCTGAATGGATACCAGGAATAATAACTAAAGATTTGAAAAAAGGACAACAAATTTTGATGAGAAAATGATTCGAGGTTGCAATAAAAAAATTTTTACGATTATATTTGGTGAGAAATCACTCCAAATATTTCAACTTTGGCGACTGTACATTAATCTGGAGCCTAGTTGTAATCGTTGACTTCCCTTCGGAAATTGATATTCATATCTTCCAAAATCCATTATCTTCCATTATCCTCCAACAAATAGTCTTTGTACTGCCTTAAACTAAAAAAAAAAAAAAAAAAAAAAAAAAAAACTTTTTTAGTGATATCAGTTTCATATCTGTATAGTTTTTCACTTAATTTTAATAAGATTTTTAATTCAGTTTGATACAGTATCTGAAATAATCTTTTTTAAATTATGAAGTCATTAATCAAAATATTCAATTGCGTGCTTTTACTTATCATTAACTTAGTTGTAGAATTTTCGCATTTCGCTTTTATTTCATAATCTCTACACGTTTTAATCTGCTGTAAACTAATTCAATTAATTCATGTATTTCAATTTGATTTATCTCCAATTGATGCCACGTGAATTTTTTAAAAAAATTTCTCAGGTGGTAACTTCAAGTTTGAGATAGCAGATTTCAAATTTTTATTATTATTATTATTGTGATTACAACATTTTATTTTTGTACATATTATACACGAAAAAAAAAAGAAAAAAAAGTCTAAAATCAATATGTCTCTGTGGAATACATCTTTTTAAAGTAATAGATAAGCAATAAATTCAAATAACGAAAGACAAATGCAGTGAATTAACCAAAAGTTTGACACCAAATCCCTAAGAGAAACAAACTTTAATATATACAAATCAGACCGTCACACGTTTTTAGGTATCAGATTTAGTATATTGTTTGAAATCCAGCAAAGATAATGCAAATTTTCGAATAAAAAAAGAATATTGCATATTTCAAATTAATATTTGTTTCTTATTCCCACAGGAAGCTCATACACTGTTCTAAATTCCGGTGAACTTTTGATTCATGGCGTTCTGGAAAAGGACTCCCAGCGGACTTTCCACTGCCAGACACGCCACCGGCTGACAGGGGAAATGGTTATGAGCGTCAGCGCCGGCAAAATTGTCGTCACAGGTAAAGAAAAATCTTCTTTATTGTTTTTTTTGTTGTTATTTCTTTATAAATCCGAATTCTGTGCCTCCATTGATATTTCAAGTGTTTCTGCTCTAAAAAAGAGAAGCATAAAGAAGATCCTTCAGGTTTTTGTTATTATTTCCGCTTCCACTACGCCGGAGAATTTCTTTATAATAACAGAAGAGAAGTCCTGGAAAGTTTTGTGTTTGATACTTTCTGCGAGTTCCTGTTCATTCTTTTTATTTTGTTTATTTTATTTTTATTGTTATTATTTTTATACTTTTTCTATTTTTAAGATGAAGTAAAAGACAAAGTTTTCTTTACGGATTGTATGTAGGATCGGGATTTTTATAGGGAATTCCTTTACTGTCTTAAGGGTACGTTTCGCATTCAAACGCATGAGATTTGCATTGCAGGGATGGGGTTCAGTTTATAGCTGAAAAATTACTTTTTGTGTGTTGTAAGATGAAAGCAAGTTTGCATGCAGTTGCCTGGGATATAAAATGTCTTGAATGATATGTGTTGACCAATGCTATCCAAATAACATCTTTGCTTTATTATATACTAGCCGCCTTTGGAGACCAGTCGGCTCTCCAATCTTAATGCTCGTTAAAATTTTAATAATTAAATATTTTATGTAATTCCTACTTTAATATCCTCTTCATCAAAACATTTTAAAACTTCAAATTTTGATAGTCATATAATTCACTCAAAATATTAATGAAGACCTTCAGTCATAACATAATATGTATCTCTCCAATTTTCTGTTAGCTCTCGTAGAAATTATGCTTTAAATTAAAGTGGAAATGATTAACCTGCAATTAATATAATAATATTTTTTACTGAAACAAAGCATTTTTTTAATAATATGATTACTGTAAACAGAGTCACTGAGCATTTAAACCTTATGGGCACTAAAGAATATCTTTCTTAATTTATGTAATATCTCAAGAAGTTGTCACCAAAATTTTCTCAGATTCATTATGAGCAGATCGATTAATTAACAATGTTGAATTTTAAATGCATCAAACACAAGAAAATCAAACGAATCGTTTAAAATAATCGGTTGAAAAAAGGTTGAAAAAAACTATTTAAAAAATGATGTATTTAAAACTATAAGCATATACAAAAAAATATATAACTAACATAAATACAATTTAATTACAAAAGCATACAACTAGTCTAAAAATAATTTAAATTAAGTCCGCATCCATTGATAATAGTTGTCAACAATCAGAACACAATGCGCATGCGTGAATTTTCTCGCCAGTTATGGTAACGCAAATGCGTGAATTTTTCTACGCCAGTTGGGGTAACGCTATGCAGATTAGAAATTTTTAATTTCCTTTATTCTGTTTTATTTTAATTCAAAAGTACTTCAGAGTGAATCTGAAAGATCGATTAATTAGCAATGTTTAATTTTAAATGCATCAAACATTAAGAAAATAAACCGAATCGTTTGAAATAATTGGCCGAAAAATATTAAGCCTAGCCTTATTAGCGTGGGGGAAAACTGAAGCCTTACTCATTTGGCAGTGGGAAAAATAAAAAGATTTCAAATTAATGATTAAGATTCTAATTAAAAATTAAAAAAAAGGGACCCCAGGTGCACATTCCCGACCTTCAAGGTATACATGTAGCAAATTTGGTAGCTGTAAGTAAAACGGTTTAGCCAGTAGAGCGCCAACACACACACACACACACATTGAGCTTTATATAAGTATAGATATGATATCTCTTAATCTAATTTAAATCCTAATTAATTTTCTAATTTTTATCTTACCCGTAATTGGAGGCAGGAGTCAAAATGACTCCGCGTCATTCATTAGCTCTGACTATCACGTGGTATTTTGTCCTTGAATACAATCATCTCCTCAGTATTTTCAGAAGTATGTTGGCAAAAGTCTAAATATGAACACTTGCGTATAACCGAGTTATTCTTTTTCAAAATGTTTGTTGTTATTTATGGAAGCAATGACTCCAAGTTTTAAAACTGCTTTTAATTTGGATAATGAAAAAAAAAAAGAAATATTCTTAAAATTAAATTTTAAAATATTGTATTGTATTCTTCATTTTTGTTTGTTAAATTCTGACAGTTATTAACATAAGTATAATTCCGTAATATCTAAAGGAAATAAGTACTCGTTAAAAGATTGTTTAGGTTTTTCTTATAATATTTTTCCCATATTTAATACTATAACGTTTAACATTTTTAACATTAATGTTTTTAATATTTTTAGAAAACTGCATGATTTCCATAATGTATTGTGTTTACAAAATAAATTCCAATGCTGTTTACAAAAGGCAAAAAAATTCATGTCTCCAGTTACGGGTTAGTTTAACCCATATTAACATCATTCTAAAATGTTCTCTTGTTTCCTGATCGAATTCCATTATTTATTTGATTATTTTTAACTCGTGCTCTAGAAAACTGATGAGTTTAGCTATTAATAAGCTATTAGCTATTATTTAGCTATTATTCATATGACAGTGATAAATTACATTTACTAACAAGATGCTTTCAAAAGATTATTCCTAATTCATTAATAGATAATGAGCCAGGATATAATTTCATGTGTTTTCGAATGTGAAATAAAACCAACTTTCAAAATAAGAAGTGTTATTATAAAAAGGCTATTATTTTTAGAAAGTTATATTATTTATTAACTTCTTTTCTGATATAAATGAGAAGAATAAAAAAGAAGACCATCATAAAATTAATTGAATTCTCCATCTGTTTGTGAATCCGAGAAAACATTTGATAACACAATTCAGTAATATTTATAAAAATTCATTGGGATACATAATAAATATTCAAAAGTGAAAACAATAAAAAGAAACGCATTTTTTGAGCAGAAATAGATTTTTTATTAAAATGTAAAAATTTAAAAGTTACTTTTTTATTAAACATTTGGAAATCAAAATATTTAAATTAAAATTTAAAATGCTAATATAATTACTTTAAAAAATAAGAATTTTAATCAAATTTGTTGTATCTGTTAATTTTTAATGAACGTTTTAAAATTTTCTATCGTGTATTTTTTATGATATAATTTTCTGATGCGTGGCTTTCAAAGCCTTATACATTGTTAATACTAATTCAACCTCATATTTTTGGTTAAAAAAACTATTTTTATTTTTAGTAAGAAAGTGCTTCTAAAGAATTATTTAAAAAAAATTTATTTAACACTTTTTACGCTACCGACGAGATATCTCGTCTTTTAGATACTTGCAAGTTTCTGTGGGCTAAAATTTGTCTCTTATGCCAGTTTGAAAAAAGTATAGGTGTTCTTCATATATGTATTAGAAAGTTCAACCTATTTAAACTGACATAAGAGACACATTTTAGCCCCCAGAAACCTGCAATTGGAAGTATCTGAAAGACGAGATATATCCTCGCTAGCGTTGAAAGTTTTAAATATTATTGTGAACTGTTTCGATTACAACCGAAAATTGGGTTTTTATCTTATATTTTTTCATATTTCTATAAAACCTTGTAACAGGGAGAAAAATGTTATTTAATTATAAAGCCGATGAAATAAAGATTGAATGAAAAAAATGTGTTGCTGTTCACTAATTAAACCTGGAATAAATAACGCGTTATTCTGTTATAAAAATAAATATTAGTGCATCACATTTTAATAATATTGTAAACGAAGCGGTTGCTCCTCATTACCTTAACGAAGCTGTTTAATATTATTGTAAACGAAGCTGTTGTTGTTCGAAATAATTGCAAAAACATGTAATGACAAATTCTAATTAAAATGCTATTAAGAATACTTGAGTTACTTGAGCTATTAGGAATACTTGCTTTGTTAGTTGAAGATCAAAGAGTGCCGTAATTCGTTAGCTAACGCACATTTGAAAGCAGTCTGTGAATTCAAAACCCAGGATTGAGGAATTGTAATCATAATAAATGTTTGATCATGCTTACGGTTTACATGACTCGAATGAAGAAAAATCTGTTTGATTCATTGCATGCGTCAATTACTTTTTTGAGAAAGTTAGAATTACATTTAAATACATGATGTATGAAACAAGAGATCAATCAATTCTGAAATCGCTCATTTTCTCTCATTTAAGTTGCTTCGAGTCATTTAAATATTTTAATAGTAGACAAATGGTGATAAAAACAAATAACTGAAATATTTAAACTAGGCGACTACGTTAAAAAGTCTATTTTTTGTGAAAGTATGAATTTCTTTTTATTTAATATTGTCACGTAGGTACTTTAGTGTGGAACTCAATGACACACACAAGAAGCAGAGCTAAACCAATTTATTAACTCAACTCTGAACTCAGAACACAGTGAGTGACAGATCTTCTGCTTTTATACTAGCAGGGAAAGTTCCAGAATACTTTTCTAGAGACAGTAAGAAAAGTCCAGAACACTTATTTGGTAAACTAAAGAAAGGCCCAGAATCTTCTGGAACATGAAATAAAGGAAAACATAAAATAAAGGAATTAAATATTTACACAGACTGTGAATCGCATTGTCTGTAGCGGGATTCGAACTTACGATCTCTTGATTATGAGACTAGTGCTATGACCATTCGGCCATGGGAAGTCGACTGCCTCTTTTTAAAGCGGCAATATTTTTAATACTGGAATCATTTTTTTATAAAACCGTTAGAATTTGGTCTCTAAAACTATTATTTGGGATTTATATATATATATTTTTATTATTATTTTTTTTTATTTTATATTTTTATATCTGAATTTATATAAACTTTTATGCTATTTTTCATCTTTAGAAGCTATTTTCTCAAATTCTAATCTTTGATAGAATTACCTTATTATATATATATATACACTTGCCAAATTAAAACCTTATAATTATATTTTGTTCAAATTTTTAAAATTAATTTTTCAATACATTCTGTAGTTCCTGAAGGAGAGAAAAAAATAATCTTTTCACTTAGAAGTATTTTACAGTTGTTTTAGTTCTTTATGATGTGAAAAAAAAGATTAAAATTTTATGTTATTTATTAGTCAAACACAATCTTTAAAGAATGGATACGACTACAGCTTATTTTTTAAGTTCAGGAACTATATAATATACTTCTTACGCCATCAGCATGATTTTTAGCAAATCTTTTTATAAACATCTAAACTAGAAAAATATTTCTTTTTGAAAAATTGACCCTTTTTTAAATCTTTCGCCTCCTAAGAGGTATATTTCTGTTTCCTAGATGTTTTTCAAGATTTTTATGCAAATATTTAAACTATTTTCAAAAGTTTTTCAAAAAAATCCATCCCGAAAGTAATCACATAGTATCATATTTTTATAATTATAGCGAATAAAAGTTTTATGTAATATAAATATCTATATACGCTAATTGATTCGCCGGGTATATTGAGTGAGTATAATTTCATTTTAATCTTTCTTGCCTAAGCTAATGTACACGATTTTTTCAACAAACTATTTTTACAATTAAATTGAATTAGACATTAGAGCCATTTTAATTTAATAGCCTTACATTTAGTAAATGTGTAAACCTTCCTCATGGAATCAACTATAATGGCATCATAAAACTATTAAAAACATCATTTTCTGAAGAATCTATTCTAATTGCACATTGTCTTTCACAGTACTGTAAATTCACTTTCATAATATTCTTGTAAATCCTCTTGTAAACTGTAGAGATAATATGCAGAGACTTTCGACATTAGATTTCAATAATGGAAGAATATTAAAAGATTGAACATGCGTTGAAATGATGAAAATGCTTTAAATTTCATAAATATAACTTATATTTGAACAACAGAACAGATGGACTTCTCTCAACAGAATTTACTCGAAATTTGACAAAAATCTAAACGTTTGTCGTCAAGATAGTTTACTAAATTTCAACCGCCCACCTCAAATAATGTTCGAGTTTTCCTTGTCCCAGGCAGACACATAGGAAGACAGACGGACATTTTTCAAAAATGTGAATGTTTTTTGAACTCAGGGGTTCAAAAACATAAAAATTCAAAATCCCAGGCAGTCAAAATCTCGAGTTCGGATATTTTGACCATTACAGTATTTTGTCTAGACTAAGTATACAAGAAAGTAAAAAGAGTCAAATACACGCAGAGACGTATGACATCAGTAGCATTATCAGCCTACAAAATATAAACTACTTGTAAAGTTAGTAAAAATGAAAAATAGAACTTCATAAAAATTTTGATGAATTGAATTCGAATTATAAAAGTAAGCTCTTTAAAAACATTCCACTCTGTGATTTCCAAAGAACGTAGTAATTTCAATCAAAAATGAAAAGCGGCATAATCAAAGAAGAATTCAAAAACGAAAAAGCATTTACAAGAAATCCTGAAGCCCCAAAATATTTATTTTCCCATCTCAACTCCACCACTTAACGAATAATTTAATTTTTCCAAAACAACATTTCCCTGGCCTCCATAAATTTTTGACACCCCCTTGTAACTCTTGAATCTTCCTCTAAAATCTTCTAAAAGTTGTTGAAAGAAGA
Source organism: Argiope bruennichi (assembly GCF_947563725.1). NCBI lineage: Eukaryota > Metazoa > Arthropoda > Arachnida > Araneae > Araneidae > Argiope > Argiope bruennichi. The sequence goes on along the minus strand of NC_079161.1, from coordinate 42,951,128 downwards.
ATTAATAAGGATTGCTGCCTCTCAACTCTAATTGCCATGGGATAATTAATAAGAATTTAATTAAAAGCGAACTCTATTACTTGGGTGAGAGAGAGTTATTAGATAAAAGTGCCGAATGATAAGTTCCTGTGGTTTAATTATTCATGACTAATTAATTCTGCTGCAATAATTTTATTGTAAATGATTGGGTTATTTCACTTCTTTTGATATATTTCGTGTGAGGGAAATAAACATTTAAGGAAGTGTAAGAGATGCTGGCAAATCTTATTACTTCGAGAATTCATTCTTTTTCTTAAATGGGAGGCCTTATTAAATTACTGGTATGAGAAGTGCTTGAAGGTTTTCGATTTTTAGTTAGTTATAAACAAGAGAAGTGTGGAATTTCTTTGTAGTTTGATTTCTGTTATCGGATGAAATTATACTTTGAACGAAAGTTTTCTTTATATTTTTATTATTGCCTTTCTTTATCTTTTATTATTATTCGTTTCAATTTGTTTTTTTAATTACTTTAGAAAGTTACCTTTTAATGAAATGAATTAAAAAATACTAAAAATATTAATTTTGAACTACATAATAATGATATATGTGATAATTTATTAAATTTTTTACATTAAATTACATTTATTTTTAAAAAATATATAATTTGATTTCTTCTATTAGATGAAGTTTTACTTTGAAAAAAGTTTTTTTTTATCTCTTTATTATTATTTTGTTCAATTACTTTAAAAATGTTAACTTCTAAAGAAATGAATTAAAATCAATAAAAAATACTATATTGAACTACATCATACTAAATTAAGTAATAATTTGTTAAGTTTATTGCATTGAGTTGTATTTATTTAAAATTATTTATAATTTGATTCCTTCTATCGGCTAAAATTTTACTTTGAACGAAAGGTTTCGTTATTTTATCTCTTATTTATCTTACTTTATTTTATCTCTTATTATTCATTTCATTTTTTCAATTACTTTAGAATGATAACTATTCCAGAAACGAATGAAAAACTAGTAAAAATGTAATTGTGAACTACATCTTAATAATATATATGATATTCATTAATTTTATTACATTAAATTGTATTTATTTAAATTTTAAGTTATCACATTGAATTATATTTATTTAAATATTAAGTTATCACATTGAATTATATTTATTTAAATATTAAGTTATCACATTGAATTATATTTATTTAAAAATCTTTATGGTCTGATTTCCTCCGTTGGATAAAATTTTACTTTGAACGAAAGTTTTCTTTATTTTGTGTCTTTATTATTATTCGTTTCATTTTTTCAGTTATCTTAAAAAGGTTTGCTACTAAAGAAACGAATTAAAAACAACTAAAAATAAAAATACTATACTAAACTACATCATAATAATATCCGTAAAAATTTGTTAAGTTTATTAAATTGTATTATGTTTATTTAAAAAAACTATAATTTGATTTCTTCTGTCGGAAGAAATTTTACTTTAACGTAACATTTCTTTATTTTGTTTCTTTATTATTATTCGTTTCATTTTTTTCAATTACTTGAAAAATGTTACCTCTTAATGAAATGAATTAAAACCTATTGAAATGTAATTTTGAGCTACACATTAATAATATACGTTATAATTTATTAAGTAAAGATAACAATAAAGAAAAATGGAGCTTCATAAAAATGTTGATAAATTGAATTCTAATTATAAAAATAAATTCTTTACAAACATTCCATTCTGTGATTTCCAAAGAACGTATTAATTTCAATCAAAACGAAACCCGGCAAAAACAAAGAAGCATTCGAAAACAAAAAAGCATTTCCTGGAAATCCAGAAGTCTCTAAATATTTATTTTCCCATCTCAACTCCACCACTTAACGAATATTTTAATTTTTCCTAAACAACTTTTCCCAGGCCTCATAAATTTTTGACACCCCCTTGTAACTCTTGAATCTTCCTCTAAAATATTCTAAAAGTAGATGAAAGAAGAATTAATAAGGATTGCTGCCTCTCAACTCTAATTGCCATGGGATAATTGATAAGAATTTAATTAAAAGCGAACTCTATTACTTGGTGAGAAAGAGTTATTAGATAAAAGTGCCGAATGATAAGTTCCTGTGGTTTAATTATTCATAACTAATTAATTCTGCTGCAATAATTTTATTGTAAATGATTGGGTTATTTCATTTCTTTTGATATATTTTGTGTGAGAGAAATAAATATTTAAGGAAACGTAGGAGATGCTAGCTAATCTTATTACCTTGAGAATTCGTTCTTTTTCTTAAATGGGATGCTTTATTAAATTACTGACTTGTGTAGTGTGAGGAAGTTTTCGATTTTTAGTTAGTTATAAGTATGAGAAGTGGGATGTTTTTTTGTAGTTTGATTTCTTCTTTCGGATGAAATTTTACTTTGACCGAAATTTCTTCATTTTGTCTCTTTATTATTACTTGTTTCATTTTTTAAAATTACTTTAGAATTTTACCCATTAATGAAACTCATTAAAAAATATTAAAAGGCTTATTTTGAACTACATCTTATATGTTTAAAGGAGCAATTCTTGAGTATATATACATATATATAAACTTATTTCGTGTATCTTGGAAACGGCTCTAATGATTTGAATCAAACTTTATATTTAGATAAGGTTTTGCTTTTTAAGTTTATCTATATGTATGTATTTCCAAAAAAAACACGATTTCATACAAAGAAAAAGCATTTTTGTATAACTTCCCATTAGAATAATTATATTCAGCTTCCGCTTAGAAGTGTGGGCAGTGCAGTAGAGTGGTCAGAGCAACTTGAATGAAATTTTTTTGTATTTATATTTAATATTTGTGCTTTTTAAGTTTATCTATGTTGGTGTCTTTCTGGAAAAAAATGCTATTTTACACACAATAAAAAACATTTTTTTTAAAGCTAACTATTAGAGACTTTTTCCGTCTGCTCTCCTGCTGTCAATATTATATAGCCTCATCTCGTACCCGATTTCTCCATGGCAAAACCGACTGTAAGTTCAAAAATATAAGCAATAATAGATAAATTGCAAAATGAATACTCTACTATGGCAGATGGTTTCGAATAACATGTTAAACCTAAGTGCGTTCACGATTATTTTCAGTTAAATGACTAGTTCATATGTAGTACGATTGAAAAATATGCATATGTTATCAGTATTTGATACATCTTTAAATATTTTCTCCGGAAAAAAACCCCGAACGTTTTCAAGATATTCAATATAATATATGTGATAATTTATTAAGCTTATTACACTGAATTATATTTATTTAAATATCAAGGATTTAATGCAGTGTTTCTTCCCTCACGTGCATATTTTACCTAAATTCTGTCTATATTGTATTAAAATAAATTTATAAACAAATTATTTAAATAATTTTTATTAAAATATTTTATTAAAGAATAAAATATTTTCTTGTAATTCTTTATATTGCTGTCATTGCAGGTGTCTATTTCTATAATTTTATGATTTTTTTTCACACAGAGCAAATTCCGCCATTGAAAATAATTAAAGTTCAATATATTAGTACTTTGTCCTCTAAAATTCACAAGAGCACAAAAGTTCAATTTATTAGCAAATCTATATCTAAATGACTAATCACTAACAAAATTCTATCTTCACAAACTTGCTATGTGATAACGAAACTCTTGTGGTATACCGGAAGATTAGAGGTTCAATACTTGATTTCACGAATTATTATGTGCAAATGCTTATCTTTCTGATTAATTCTATGATAAAGTGTTGCGTAGTGTTAAAAGCTGTCGGCTCAAGTACTTCATTATTAGATTACAACTTTAAAAAAGTGATCCATATCACAGTAGCCATGTTTGCTCTTCAAACCATTTTAATATTTATAAATTATATAGCATAGACTTATTGTGAGTTGAACAACTTTTCCAACTAATCGGTAGTAAAACTAAATAAAATTTTTATATTCCATTTTCAATATTCTAATACCCAGAAAAATAAACCCCGTCCGGTCTTAGAATCTGGATTTCAACATTCTAATTGGCAGGTTTACCTGCTTAAATTAATGTGGTTCCCCACTTTGAAGCTGTATTTTGAAAGAGTGAATTGAACTGAGTGAATTGAAACATAAGCAGATGACGAGGACGGCTCTTGATCTGTCAGTCCGTTATTTAAATCCTCATTTCATACTAACATATAGATTTTTGCTTACAATTAATTTAACATTCTCTAAAAGAAGCCTATATTTTTCGTATATCATCTTGAACACATAAACATAATCCTTGACTCTTCCATTATGTTCTGCAACCCCAAAGATTTCGGCGCTTTGAAACAAAAATAAATGTGTAAGAAGACTATAATTTTCAATGATATTGTTAGAAACATAAATAAAGTGAAAATTATCCTTATATCTGAGAGCTATCTTCTATTTGCTATTTCTAACGAAGTTCTTTTTTTTTTCTATTTTTCATTTAAAATGCTTAAAAATTGTTTTAATACAATTTAGATCGGACTCTATTAATATATTTATTACAATTTTAAGAAAAACAAATGAAGTAATCAAAAGTAAAAGTATGTCCATGTTTCATTTCCGAATAATCCTTTCAATGCATTATTAGAAATCTGCAATGATTCAATTATCACAAGATGCCTCTTGAAGTTTCTGTAAGTTTTTATCATTTACCAATCAACAAGTAAGTTTTTATCATTACCAATGAATCAATTTACCAATTATGAGTACGGTCAAAGGAAAAGTAATAAAATCTTGCAATCAAGTACGGTCAAAGGAAAAGTAAAAAGTTGCAATCAAGTATCTTAAATTCCCTGAGATAATTAATTACCTCATATAATGACTAATTTCATTTAATTAAAAGTTTAATATGGGGAACTACTTGGCGCAAAACGAACTTTTAGATTAAAGAAATGCATAATTTATTTCTATAATTCGATTACTTTTGACTGACTAATTCCCGGATAATAATATTATTGTGAATGATAGCGAAATCTGTTTTTTTTCCCACATTTATACATCTCATATCGAGCAATAAGCATTTTAGGATCTGAAAATTTTAATACACTTATTATTATTTTCTTTTATTATTTTTTAAGTACAAGAGTTTATTAATTTAATTATATAAGAAATGAGAATCTTTTATCATAAACAAAATAAATAGTTTGAGTCTTTTAATTTTTTTAAAAACATTTCTGTGGAAAAAAGGAAATTATTTCAATAGATTTCTTGAACATTTTAAGTTATATTCTCTAAACTGTAAGGATTCCTAATTGGAAAGATACACTGCATAGTTTTTGAACAAATTTATATTAACTTTTAAATTTGATTATCTTAAATAAAATTTCGAATATCCTAGAAAGAAATAATATTAATTAACCACTTTGCCCTTCTTTAATTAAAATTGTTAGTTTTTCTTTCTCATATAAATAAAAGTCAGAAAATCTTTGGGAACTATACTTATATTGATAAAATAAAACTTTTATGCACTAAATAAAAGTTTACAAATGTTAACAATTTCTAAAGACAAATTCTTCTTCAAACCTTATCTACATTTTTAAATAAATTCATATTAACTTTTTAATCTTTGATTACTTTTAATAAAATTTCGAATATAAATGGAATAAAATAATATTAATTAACAACTTTTGTCCAACTTTAACTAAAATTGTTCGTTTTTCTTTCTCATATTAATAAAAATCAGGAAATCTTTGTGAATTATGTTTCATGAAATAAAACTTTTATGCACTAAATTTAGGTTTACAAATGTTAACAAGTTCTAAAGACTAATTCTTCTTTAAAACTTACCTACATTTTTTGACAAATTTATTGGAACTTTTTAATTTTTGATCATTTTCGAAGAAATGTCGAATATCATTAGAATAAAATAATTTTAAATAACCAATTTGTCCTTTCTAATTAAAATTAGTCGTTTTACCTTCTAAGTCAAAAAATAAATGTCAAAAAATCTTTGAAGATCATATTTCATAATATAAAGTTTTTATGCATTAAATTAAGGTTTACAAATGTTAATAAGATCTGAAGACAAATTTTTCTTCTAATCTTTCCTATGTATGCTATTTCTTGCTATTTAGTGCTTTATAAAAAGTTAACAAAAAGGTTTTCAAATGGCTTTGTAGTCAAACAAACTGAACAGCAATTCACATTTTTTTTATGCTGAAAAAACTAACAAATCCTGAAAGTAAACGGAGGGAAATGAAAAGGAATTGATCCAAATTGCTGTAAAATCTAAAGAAAATAATCCGGATTTTTCTTCCATCCGATTAAAAGTCTTGAGACCTAATCAGGGCCAATTCAGGATAGTTTGTTGTGGTCTCCCACATTTAATTCCATTGAAAATAAGAAAAAGGTCAAATCCAGCATGTAAAACTGAATGAGAAGAAAATTACAATAAGAAAAAATGCATCTCCAAATTAAGGTTACCTTCCATTCCAGTTTAAATGAAAGGACCAGAGTGAACCGAACCCAAGAGTAATGAGCAGAGGGAACGCTTTGGCTCTTTCTACTTTTTTTTTCACTTTTTTAAAAATCAGCTTTCGCTTTGACTGTAGGTAGAAAAGAGCACTAAAAAATAAATCAAACGAGGTAACATAGAAAATTAAACCTGATTCAAAATTTTGTTCTTTGATGTACTTTTTTGTGCCTTAGCAGTTTTTATCGCAACCCAGACTTCTTCCATAGTAAATTGGAAAAAATTTCGATAGATAAAACTTGTAGTCGTAAAACTGCACGATTTCGATTTGCTTCTTTGAAGGTTCTCTTTCTTTTTTTTTTCTTTTTTGGGGCTTGTTTTATTTTTAAGTTCACTTGTCGGGTACGTTTTTTTATTGGTTCTTAATTTTTTTTTTTTTTAAAGAATCCAAGTTTTGAATGGCTATTGTTAAAAGTTTTGCTTTGTAAGTATGAACTCAAAGCTGTTATGCTGCCTTTATAGTGTAATTGTTCTTTTAGGAAAAATCTACTGGTTGTTTTTATTTCCAATGTATAAAATCTGTATCTAAAATGCATCTGAATTATTTAACGCAATTCATTTCAAAACTTCTGAATTTTTGTTGATGCGTCTATCTGAAAGCCATATGCCATTTTGAAACATTCCTCTAAATACTGTCAGATATTCTGCGAAATACTATCAAATATGTAAACTTTTCATTGTTCATATGTAATTCTATATTCCAAGTAATTGTATAGTAAACTATCTTCAAAATTCTACTCAAAAATCAACTTAGGGATATTTGACGCGATCGTAAATTTTATATCTACCAGTCTCTTAAATAAATAATAATCCCCGTCAAATAGTATTGTAGTGAATAGCTTATAAGCCAGTTAACAGCTACGCTACCCGAGCAATTGCTTTTGTATCGTGGTCATGTTACTGGGCTGCGAACCACAAGGTCCCAGGTTCTATCCTCGCGCATCTCAATCCTCTACATTGGTGACCTCGGACAATGAACCTTCAACCTTTGTGCAGCTGTTGTGGCGCCGTCTACCCGCAAACAAAGTCGCCAGACTCACTTGACGCAGCAACACACAAAAAAAGGCCGCAGCAACACAAAGTCTTCAGACTCACTTGACGCAGCAATAGCATCAGCAACCACTCACATACACATGCTCACTCGCCATAACGCTTGGCGCTACTCAAATGGGCACAGGCTCATTAGAATCAACAGCTAATACATCACCACTCAACAGCCATATCGTTCGACTCAGTGGAGGGAGAGTCTTTAGTGAATAGCTTATAAGCCAGTTAACAGCTACGCTACCCGAGCGATTGTTTTTGTATCGTGGTCATGTTACTGGGCTGCGAATCACAAGGTCCCAGGTTCTGTCCTCACTCATACAAATCCTCTACAGTATCTTAAATATTTTTCCCTCGATATTGTTGCCTTGATTCTGACTATGTTATTACACATGACAATAATGATATTTGAAATCAACATAAGCAATATAAATCGTATCATCTTGGAAAAACGACAGTAAATATTTGAGTTACTGTCATGAATAATATTATCGCACTCATTACTGTATTTTTTCTGCAATCAGCGATGAAAGATGTTCGTTTTCCTATTGGATATATCTAAATGTGTTTCTTCGACATTGGCATAAATAGAAGTAAGTACCTGGGAAACCCAGTATCGCTTGGCAGTTTTTTTTTGTTTGTTTTTTTTTTTGTAAATTTCAAAATAAAATCCTATCATATGGCTCATTTAAAGTTATAAGCGAAATCTAATTGAATTGAAAACGTTTGATAGAACATGGGAAAATTCATGGCAGTCCAAGACCCTAACCACTACTCCATCTCTAAAACGCTTATGCCACTCTTGTATAGCCACATGTCATTATTTAGATAAAAAAAAATGGGGGGGGGGATTTCGGTTTTTCAGAAAAGACACCTATATATATTGTCGCATTGAAAAGAGGCAGTCGACTCTCCATGGCCGAATGGTCATCGCACTGGTCTCATAATCAAGAGATTTTAAGTTCGAATCCTGATAGAGACAATGCGATTCACAGTTTCTGTAAATGTTTAGTTCCTTGATTTTATGTTTCCCTTTATTTCATGTTCCAGAAGATTCTGGACATTTCTTTAGTTTACCAGAGTTGTGAGTCGTAGGGTTTCGAGACCCGATTCCACCGAAGAACCGTCGTGTAAGGGGGGTCTGTTGCACGTTCAATCCGTCATGCCAAACGTCCTCCCGCTGGTGTGGTGTGGTGTGGAGAGGGGGTGCCAGCTCAGGTGTCGTCCTCGTTATCTGACCGCGGTTCAAAATTACGAGATCCGTCCCAAAATAGCCGTAGTGTTGCTTTATAACGGGACGTCAATATAACTAAACTTAGTTTACCAGACAAGTGTTCTGGTCTTTTCTCACTGTCTTCAGAAAAGTTTTCTGGAACTTTCCCTGCTAGTAGTAAAAGTAGAAGATTTGTCAGTCACTGTGTTCTCAGTTCAGTTAAATTGGTTTAGCTCTACTTATTCTGTGTGTCATTGAGTTAATAAAGAACCTACGTGACAATATAAACATAAAAATCAAAACCTTATCTAAATATCCAATTTGATCCACATCGTTAAAGCCGTTTCCGAGATACACGAAATGAATTTATATATATAGACACGAATTGCTTGTTTAAACTTAAAAGATATGACCTTTGAAATATCAATATCATTTCGGCAGTTTGATATTTTATTTACACGAATATGTATGGCATACTCCATACTCAATTATTTTACTGCAGTTAAAATACAAAAAATAAATAAACAAACACTTCTATTGTTCAATATTTTCTCCCCCACTTAGAAAAGAAAAGAGTAAATTCATCACCGGTCATGAAACAAATCCCACTACACTGTCCGCTGGGAACTGACCCAAGATGTTGTCTTTTATTTCTTTTCCTGGAAAAAAAAGGAAAATACCAAAAAGGAGAGAAAAAAAAACAGAATCGTAAAAGGACATATTTGTAAATCGCGTTTTTGATTGGTAGCAAATCTTTGCAATGTTCTTACACGAATCCCATTTCAATGTCTGTGACACTTCACGGCGGGAATTTTCTTGGAATAAATCCAAAACTGGGAATATTTTCTACCTTCAGACACACAACAGTGACCCATTTTTCTACGCAGCACAATGGGCTTGCTCATCGTGATACTCATGAAGCCCCATTTCTTACAACGCGAAGATTCGTATTCTGTTTTAGGTAGCAAATCGGAGTGATTCAAAATTGTTCAGATTTATTCTTTTTTTTTTTTTTTTTCTTCTCACAGCTTATCTTCAATCACGACAAACAAATCTTGATTTTTTGCCCGATTTGTTTTCTCTTGGAAACTCTGGAGGATAAAAGGAAATAATAAAGTCTTGAGAAAAGTATAAAAGAAAAAAATTTAAAGAGGAACTCGTGAGTTTTCGACTGAGGTCGTAGGAGATGTGTAAAAATGATTTTAGATAAATCTCAGCCATTCTTAGGAAAGATTCCATCACATACCGGTACGAGTATCATTTCTGGAAATACTGAAATAATATTAAATGAAATCTTTAGTGCTGCGTAAAATGGTTAAACAATTACTGTGAATGATGTTTCTTATTAGCGTGAACTGTATATTCAAATAATGATGTTTCAGCTTTCACTATGTCACTTATTATTAGACCAAATGGTGTTATTATAAGTAGTAAGTTTTATAGTTTTATGCGATACTGCATAACTATAAACTGCGTAAACTATTTTGACCTTCAGTTAACCCTTTAAAGGGCCATTTTTTTCTAGTCATATTATGTTAAAATATTTTTAGGCTTGAAATTAGAATAAGAAAATGGATTCATTTAGCATATTAGATGAATTTAATTTGATTAATTAATTAATTTGGTTAATTAATAATAAAGTAACAAATCAAGACACACCATTTTGTTTGAGATAAAGAACTGAAGCATCTAAGTTTCTGACTTTCTAAAAAAATTTGTCAGAACTTAAGCCAACCTACATAATTTCATACAAAGATTGATAAATTTGGTGGGAAGCCTACTTCTCACTGCCCTAGAACGGGTTAATTTCAATAATTTCAGCAAACCTGTATTGCAACGTGATTCATAATTGCATCAATACTATTTTGAATTTTGTCATCAAGTTTTCAATTTATGAAAATTTTATTATTTACCAATTTTAAAAAAAATGTACTACAGGTCTTGACATCATTTCAAGAACTATTTTCGCATTAAAAGATGCTTTTCTTTCTTTAGAGCATGCTGTTAATAGCATGGGACTTATCATAAACAGAGAAAAGACCAAATATATGCCTGTACTAAGTAATGGAACCTCCCATGAATTACATCTAGAAACTGGTTCCGACAAATTTCAGGTTGCCCAAAGTGTTACTCATCTTGTTTCTATAGTTAATAATGACAATTGGCATAGTGAAGGAGATTCAAGGTCATCTGATGAATGCAAATAAAACCTTTTACGGACTAAAATGATTTTTTAAATCCTCACTACTATCAAGAAATACAAGACTTTTATTATACAAAACCTTAATTAGACTAATACTTACCTATGTCTCAGAGACCTGAACCCTGACCAAAGCTAGAGAAAATGAAATAGCCGATTTTGGAAGAAAATTTCTTCGAGCCATTCTTGGTAGGAGAGAAATAAACAAAGTTTGGAGAAGAAGATATAACTTTGAGTTATATAAAATCTATAGAGAGCCAGATATTATAAAGTTCATAAAAATAAATTGGATGAAATGGACGGCTCATATATTTAGAATATATGATGATTCCATTTTAAAAAATTATTTTACATATAACTCTGCGGGCGTCCTGGCTTAGGAGTAGCGCGTCTTCCCCGTTTTCTGGTCTTCCAGAGTTCGAGTCCCGGTTTGGGTATGGTTGTTCTTCATCTGCTCTATCTGTGAGATGTGTGAATGTGCCCCCCTGTAAAAAGGGGTTGTGCAAGCGAATGTGATGCGTGAGTAGCTAAGACGTACTCTTGGCCCAAGTTGGCGCTACTAAAACAAGAGACTCGCTCTTGGCTTGAAATCGCTGACTTCGCCACCGAACTTGTCGATGGCAAGTACCATTAGAAAAAACAACAATATAAACCTCTAAGTAGGAAAAAGGGTAGATCTAAAATGAGATGGATGGAGTCAGTTGAGACAGACTTTCTTTCCAGGAAAGAAACTGCCTCACAAGTGTCCAAAATAGAATGCGGTAGAATAAAATTCAGAGGAAGGCACTGGCCACCCTGGGCTGTCTATCCAAATATCATGATGATGATGACACTAATACTTCTTTTTCATTTAATCTTCATTAGAAATTAAGTTTAATATCATATTTTCAAATTATTTTCCCAGTCATCGTCACTAATTTAAAAGGATTTCGGCTACTTTTATTTTAAAAAAAAGAAAAAAAATCCAGCAATATACGATTAAATTACCATTTCTGACGAGAGCAGTTATTTTTCTATTCAAATAAATTATATTTTTCATTGCTTAACAAAAAAACATCCCTTCATACTTTAAAAAATTGAGAATGCTATCTTTCAAGATCCTAAAAGATAAATTACGAGTAGAAGACATTCTTTTGTATTGAAATAGGATAAATATTATCTTTACATTGTTTCATCCAAAGAAAAAAGAAATATTTCTTTTATTCGCCTTTTCGATAATTCTTTTTATTGCATTAGTTTATTCTCACAGCAAAATATTACCCTTTTATTCCTCAGAAAATCGAACATTTCCTCACGTACACAACTAAATGAAAGCAAAAGAAGAAAACCTAATTTCCGACTAAGAGAAGGAACCATAAAAAGTGAAAATGGCTATTGGAAAAAGTTCATCGTCGTTTCACAGGAGCTTGTTTATTTCAATAGTTATTCTGAAAACTTTGTATTTATGTTGTTTTTCAATTTAGTAACACGAAATCCCATATATTTTATGTCTAATGAGAATTTTTAGATTCTTTTATTTGAAATATACTGTGTTAAATTAAAGTTCTAATAAAATCTGTTAAAATGTTACTCCGATTCTACTCAACTTCAAGCATTGTTTTATTTGAGAGAAATCCAGATTGGTTTTTAGAAAATATGGTGCTCAAAATTGTCTAGAGAAAGCATCTTCAAATTAAAGAAAATCTATTTGAAATATTGATTATTTGATATCATATATTCTCCTGAAAATATTTCGTAGAATGGCATAATATTAGAAGAATAATTATTACAAATGAAGTGAAAATAATAATGGAAATAACTTAATATTAAGGAAGTAATGTTAAACAGTATTCAGAATATAATTTTTCCCGCCCTGACCATACAACCAGGGTAAACTTATCACTTCCATTATCACCAGCGCATTCATCTATCATTCATGCAGATGTACAACGCACTCTGAGATATAAGGAAAAAGGCATTTTATGTCCACAAAGGAAGCGAGAACCAGCATTCAAGGAAATAAGTCATTATCATACGAAAGATTGTTTAAATGGATGTAATTCTTTAAAATTAGTCAGTATCATACGAAAGATTGTTTAACAGGACGTAATTATATATATAGTGTTAAATATACTATACCTTAAATTGATTTGATATTCGATAGCATGCTAGATTTCAAACTTTTCTGGTAGAATATACACTTCTTGAGATTATCCAAAATTAACTTTATAGTTTTAAACAGTTTTTGTTTAAAATTTGATTTTTATTCCCTTTCCTGGATTGTTTGAATTTGAATCTAAAATCTATTCAAAGAAATCCCTTTCTATAAATAGGTCAATATCATATGAAAAAATGATATTAATTAAGTTCTACTGAGAAGTATGCTTTCATTTTATTCGCTCTTCATTGGTTCTCTATAGATGTATAACAGATTTTAAATGTTTATTTTTAAGTAAGGACTTATCTTTAATTTATATATACTTTTATAAGTAGTGTTTCGTGTCAGACATAAAATATTTTTAAAGTAAAAAAGATTTACTTTACATATCCAGCGATATAAGAAGTCAGTCCTTCAGATGTTGGGTCACAATTGTAAGAAGAATTACTTTCTTTACTTTTCATTATTTTCCTGGCGTGCGAGCCTTTTTCAAGGGTAAAAAAATTAAAAACATCTATATCTACTCAAAAGAATAAATAATCGATTCGGATATCTAACACATAAGTACAGTGTAGTATTTTATGTGAACTTTCACAATTTTTCTCTCTTCTCCAATTGTGTTGCATGGCGTTAAATGATCAGTTTTAAAATTTATTTGGAAAATATAATCATAATAGATAAGGACAGTGAAATATTTCTGTTCTTTTATTTGTAAGTCCATTTTAATAGACTTACAAATAGATTTTAATAGTCCATTTTAATATTAGAATTTGTTATTATCCAGTAGTGTCCGGAATTTGCTATTATCCTAGAATTTGTTACTATCCAGTAGTATCCAGAATTTAATATTTGTCTCTATTTACTAAGTAAGCAACAGTTTATTTTGGAAATACAGACAATTTTTGATACACACTGCTAGGTAATGTTTCTCTCTTTTTCAGTTGCGTTGTGTGATGTTATATTTTAAGTTTTAAAATTTATTGGTAAGGCATTATCATAATAGATAAGTAAAATGAAATATTTCTGTTTTTTTAAGTGCATTTTAATAGAAATAGTGTATTAGAATTTGTTGCTATCCAGTATTATCCAAATTTTTTTATTATCCTAGAATTTGTTATTATCTAGTAGTATCTAGAATTTCCTCTCTTTTCCGGTTGTGTTGTGTGAAGGTATTATTTCAGTTTTAAAATTTATTGGTAAATCATCATCATAATAAGTAAGAAGAATTAAATATTTTTGTTCTTTCATTTTTAAGTCCATGTTAACAGAAATAGTATACCACAATTTTTTTATTATCTAATAGTTCCAAAATTCGCTATTATCCCAGAGTTTGTTATTACCTAGTAGTATAAAGAATTTATTATTTATCTGTATTTACTAAGTAAGCTCCAGTTTACTTAGGAAATACAGAAAATTTTTTATATAGATTGCTAGGTAATTTATCTCTCTTTTCCAGTTGTGTTGTGTGACGTTATATTTTCTGTTTTAAAATTTATTTGTAAAGCATTTTTATAATAGATAAAAACAATGAAATATTACTTTTCTTTCATTTTTAAGTCCATTTTAATAGAAGTAGTATAACAAAATTTATTTTCCTAAAATGTGCTATTATTCAGTAGTATCCAGAATTTATTAATTGCCTGTATTTCCTAAATAAGCACCAATTCATTTAGGAAATTCAGACAAATTTTAATACATACTGCAAGGTAATAACTAACAAGATAGTCATAATATCAATCTTGAGATTCTGTACAAGTACTAGCAATAAATATAGGAAGTTCCACAAGATATTTTAATTTTAAAAAACAGATTCATTCTCTTCACAAGGCATGATTAATAGCGAGAGAACCAAAATTTCTTAGGCATGTGATAGAATGATTTATTCCCAAATATTTCTTCCAAGTAAAATATAATGAGCACAACGCATATAAATCCCATTCAAATTGTGCCATCTTGAAACTTTTCAAGATTCGGAAGCATTTTGTTTTATTATGATTATATATGAGGAGATTTAAACTTTTCCACTGAAGAAACGTCGAGTTGTTCTGCATTACAGTCGAGAGTCTTCACGAAGTAAATACTTTACTCGATTCCGAGTATTCCTAAGCACTTCATGGAGGGATTTCTTCGCTAAAAGCGCATTTTCTTCTATTGCTATTTCAGAATATATTTATCTTTATTTTCTTTTTTCTTCGGATGATTTCTGCTTTCATTTTCTCTCTCATAGGACATTTCAACTGTCCATTCCCCGGTGCACTTCTGGTGATTCGAGGAATAAAATTAAATACAATGCTGTTTTGAATGAGCAATAGAATAAATGTTGAAGGATTAGGATTTTATATTTTTCTGCTTTTCTTGCTACAAAAGAAACGTTGAAGTATTATTTAAACCTTATGACTTTCATTCGACCTTGGATTTTTTCGATTATATCACCCAAAATGCTATAAAAATTATATTATTTCTATTGCAAGTAATGGCATTGCAGGGATCAGTTTGATTGATCAGAAAAAAATATGATAACAATTAAGGTATCTAAGTTTTATTGCAAAAACTATGACATCATAATTCTAAGATTGAGAATGCAATTTTTATCCCCAAAGTATCACCATTATTATCGACTTAAAAAGTAATTTATTTTAAATATCGATCTTTATAGAAACATTCAGTTAATTAATTAAATTTTAACTTTAAAATCATTCATTTAATCAATAATAAATTTTTATATATTTAACAAAAATAAGAGTTTTAAGTAGCACAAAAAGTTTTCATTTAAAAATAATTTTCATAGTTTTCATTTCATTCACTCTATAGGTTGCACACTTATAGTATACAATAATGTACAATATAAAAATATATTCTCAATGTTGTATAATATTGTTGAATATTGAATAATATATTATTGCTCAATATTGTGCAATATACTGGGTGATTTGGATTCCCTTCCTTAACCAGCGGAACTGATCTCATTCTAT
The DNA here is from genome assembly GCF_947563725.1 of Argiope bruennichi. Classification (NCBI taxonomy): domain Eukaryota; kingdom Metazoa; phylum Arthropoda; class Arachnida; order Araneae; family Araneidae; genus Argiope; species Argiope bruennichi. Next base: position 42,935,096 of record NC_079161.1, on the reverse strand, counting down.
TAATCAACCATCAATTTTTATATATTTAACAAAAATAAGAGTTTTAAGTAGCAGAAAATTTTTCATTTAAAAATAATTTTCATAGTTTTCATTTCATTCACTCTATAGGTTGCACACTTATAGTATACAATAATGTACAATATAAAAATATATTCTCAATGTTGTATAATATTGTTGAATATTGAATAATATATTATTGCTCAATATTGTGCAATATACTGGGTGATTTGGATTTCCTTCCTTAACCAGCGGAACTGATCTCATTCTATTAATCAACCATCAAATTTTATATATTTAACAAAAATAAGAGTTTTAAGTAGCAGAAAATTTTTCATTTAAAAATAATTTTCATAGTTTTCATTTCATTTACTCTATAGGTTGCACACTTATAGTATACAATAATATACAATATAAAAATATATTCTCAATGTTGTATAATATTGTGGAATATTGAATAATATATTATTGCTCAATATTGTGCAATATACTGGGTGATTTGGATTTCCTTCCTTAACCAGCGGGACTGATCTCATTCTATTAATCAACCATCAATTTTTATATATTTAACAAAAATAAGAGTTTTAAGTAGCAGAAAATTTTTCATTTAAAAATAATTTTCATAGTTTTCATTTCATTCACTCTATAGGTTGCACACTTATAGTATACAATAATGTACAATATAAAAATATATTCTCAATGTTGTATAATATTGTTGAATATTGAATAATATATTATTGCTCAATATTGTGCAATATACTGGGTGATTTGGATTTCCTTCCTTAACCAGCGGAACTGATCTCATTCTATTAATCAACCATCAATTTTTATATATTTAACAAAAATAAGAGTTTTAAGTAGCAGAAAATTTTTCATTTAAAAATAATTTTCATAGTTTTCATTTCATTCACTCTATAGGTTGCATACTTATAGTGTACAATAATGTACAATATAAAAATATATTCTCAATGTTGTATAATATTGTTGAATATTGAATAATATATTATAGCTCAATATTGTGCAATATACTGGGTGATTTGGATTTCCTTCATTAACCAGCGGAACTGATCTCATTCTATTAATCAACCATCAATTTTTATATATTTAACAAAAATAAGAGTTTTAAGTAGCAGAAAATTTTTCATTTAAAAATAATTTTCATAGTTTTCATTTCATTCACTCTATAGGTTGCACACTTATAGTATACAATAATGTACAATATAAAAATATATTCTCAATGTTGTATAATATTGTTGAATATTGAATAATATATTATTGCTCAATATTGTGCAATATACTGGGTGATTTGGATTTCCTTCCTTAACCAGCGGAACTGATCTCATTCTATTAATCAACCATCAATTTTTATATATTTAACAAAAATAAGAGTTTTAAGTAGCAGAAAATTTTTCATTTAAAAATAATTTTCATAGTTTTCATTTCATTCACTCTATAGGTTGCACACTTATAGTATACAATAATGTACAATATAAAAATATATTCTCAATGTTGTATAATATTGTTGAATATTGAATAATATATTATTGCTCAATATTGTGCAATATACTGGGTGATTTGGATTTCCTTCCTTAACCAGCGGAACTGATCTCATTCTATTAATCAACCATCAATTTTTATATATTTAACAAAAATAAGAGTTTTAAGTAGCAGAAAATTTTTCATTTAAAAATAATTTTCATAGTTTTCATTTCATTTACTCTATAGGTTGCACACTTATAGTATACAATAATGTACAATATAAAAATATATTCTCAATGTTGTATAATATTGTGGAATATTGAATAATATATTATTGCTCAATATTGTGCAATATACTGGGTGATTTGGATTTCCTTCCTTAACCAGCGGGACTGATCTCATTCTATTAATCAACCATCAATTTTTATATATTTAACAAAAATAAGAGTTTTAAGTAGCAGAAAATTTTTCATTTAAAAATAATTTTCATAGTTTTCATTTCATTCACTCTATAGGTTGCACACTTATAGTATACAATAATGTACAATATAAAAATATATTCTCAATGTTGTATAATATTGTTGAATATTGAATAATATATTATTGCTCAATATTGTGCAATATACTGGGTGATTTGGATTTCCTTCCTTAACCAGCGGAACTGATCTCATTCTATTAATCAACCATCAATTTTTATATATTTAACAAAAATAAGAGTTTTAAGTAGCAGAAAATTTTTCATTTAAAAATAATTTTCATAGTTTTCATTTCATTCACTCTATAGGTTGCATACTTATAGTGTACAATAATGTACAATATAAAAATATATTCTCAATGTTGTATAATATTGTTGAATATTGAATAATATATTATAGCTCAATATTGTGCAATATACTGGGTGATTTGGATTTCCTTCATTAACCAGCGGAACTGATCTCATTCTATTAATCAACCATCAATTTTTATATATTTAACAAAAATAAGAGTTTTAAGTAGCAGAAAATTTTTCATTTAAAAATAATTTTCATAGTTTTCATTTCATTCACTCTATAGGTTGCACACTTATAGTATACAATAATGTACAATATAAAAATATATTCTCAATGTTGTATAATATTGTTGAATATTGAATAATATATTATTGCTCAATATTGTGCAATATACTGGGTGATTTGGATTTCCTTCCTTAACCAGCGGAACTGATCTCATTCTATTAATCAACCATCAATTTTTATATATTTAACAAAAATAAGAGTTTTAAGTAGCAGAAAATTTTTCATTTAAAAATAATTTTCATAGTTTTCATTTCATTCACTCTATAGGTTGCACACTTATAGTATACAATAATGTACAATATAAAAATATATTCTCAATGTTGTATAATATTGTTGAATATTGAATAATATATTATTGCTCAATATTGTGCAATATACTGGGTGATTTGGATTTCCTTCCTTAACCAGCGGAACTGATCTCATTCTATTAATCAACCATCAATTTTTATATATTTAACAAAAATAAGAGTTTTAAGTAGCAGAAAATTTTTCATTTAAAAATAATTTTCATAGTTTTCATTTCATTTACTCTATAGGTTGCACACTTATAGTATACAATAATGTACAATATAAAAATATATTCTCAATGTTGTATAATATTGTGGAATATTGAATAATATATTATTGCTCAATATTGTGCAATATACTGGGTGATTTGGATTTCCTTCCTTAACCAGCGGAACTGATCTCATTCTATTAATCAACCATCAATTTTTATATATTTAACAAAAATAAGAGTTTTAAGTAGCAGAAAATTTTTCATTTAAAAATAATTTTCATAGTTTTCATTTCATTCACTCTATAGGTTGCACACTTATAGTATACAATAATATACAATATAAAAATATATTCTCAATGTTGTATAATATTGTTGAATATTGAATAATATATTATTGCTCAATATTGTGCAATATACTGGGTGATTTGGATTTCCTTCCTTAACCAGCGGAACTGATCTCATTCTATTAATCAACCATCAATTTTTATATATTTAACAAAAATAAGAGTTTTAAGTAGCAGAAAATTTTTCATTTAAAAATAATTTTCATAGTTTTCATTTCATTCACTCTATAGGTTGCACACTTATAGTATACAATAATGTACAATATAAAAATATATTCTCAATGTTGTATAATATTGTTGAATATTGAATAATATATTATTGCTCAATATTGTGCAATATACTGGGTGATTTGGATTTCCTTCCTTAACCAGCGGAACTGATCTCATTCTATTAATCAACCATCAATTTTTATATATTTAACAAAAATAAGAGTTTTAAGTAGCAGAAAATTTTTCATTTAAAAATAATTTTCATAGTTTTCATTTCATTCACTCTATAGGTTGCATACTTATAGTGTACAATAATGTACAATATAAAAATATATTCTCAATGTTGTATAATATTGTTGAATATTGAATAATATATTATAGCTCAATATTGTGCAATATACTGGGTGATTTGGATTTCCTTCATTAACCAGCGGAACTGATCTCATTCTATTAATCAACCATCAATTTTTATATATTTAACAAAAATAAGAGTTTTAAGTAGCAGAAAATTTTTCATTTAAAAATAATTTTCATAGTTTTCATTTCATTCACTCTATAGGTTGCACACTTATAGTATACAATAATGTACAATATAAAAAATATATTCTCAATGTTGTATAATATTGTTGAATATTGAATAATATATTATTGCTCAATATTGTGCAATATACTGGGTGATTTGGATTTCCTTCCTTAACCAGCGGAACTGATCTCATTCTATTAATCAACCATCAATTTTTATATATTTAACAAAAATAAGAGTTTTAAGTAGCAGAAAATTTTTCATTTAAAAATAATTTTCATAGTTTTCATTTCATTCACTCTATAGGTTGCATACTTATAGTGTACAATAATGTACAATATAAAAATATATTCTCAATGTTGTATAATATTGTTGAATATTGAATAATATATTATAGCTCAATATTGTGCAATATACTGGGTGATTTGGATTTCCTTCCTTAACCAGCGGAACTGATCTCATTCTATTAATCAACCATCAATTTTTATATATTTAACAAAAATAAGAGTTTTAAGTAGCAGAAAATTTTTCATTTAAAAATAATTTTCATAGTTTTCCTTTCATTCACTCTATAGATTGCACACTTATAGTATACAATAATGTACAATATAAAAATATATTCTCAATGTTGTATAATATTGTTGAATATTGAATAATATATTATTGCTCAATATTGTGCAATATACTGGGTGATTTGGATTTCCTTCCTTAACCAGCGGAACTGATCTCATTCTATTAATCAACCATCAATTTTTATATATTTAACAAAAATAAGAGTTTTAAGTAGCAGAAAAAGTTTTCATTTAAAAATAATTTTCATAGTTTTCATTTCATTCACTCTATAGGTTGCACACTTATAGTATATAATAATGTATGATATAAAAATGAATTCTCAATGTTGTATAATATTGTTGAATCTTAAATAATATATTATTGCGCAATATTGTGCAACATACTGGGTGATTTGGATTCCCTTCATTAATCAATGGAATTGATCTCACTAAGATTTTAAAAGGTGTCACGAACATTAAGGTGTCATCCTTAAGAACGCCTTGTTTAGAATTGGCGTACAACAGTTATGAAATATTGGCCCTTGATGTGACTTTAGCATTTTTACTGAATCTATCCTGTCATCCTTGGTGATCGATCCCTAGCGTGCGTTCTGAAAATTAAATTTGTGTTTTAAACACATTTTTCTCAACCGACTGAAACAAAAATTTGGTGAAAAACTACAATTGTGGTCACAAAATTCCATAGCAAATTTTATATATTTAAGCCATTGCGTCTTTGATTTATTGCGTTTAAATGTTTCTAACAAAATCAGACCGACAGATGGTCAATTCCTTTCCTTGTTGTATTTAGTTTTAATTTTGGCAGATGTATACATTATAGATGCTAATTTTGTGTATCGAATTGTATCCATCTAGCTGTCTTCGTTTTGTACTTAATGTGTTAACTTATATTCGAACAATCGGACTAACAGACTTCCTTTGAGCGGATTTTCTCAGAGAAATCTGCAATTTTGGTGCAAAAACAGCACACCAGATTTCAACCGTGTATCTCAACTAGTTTTTGGTTTATGTTTGTCACAGGCAGGTAGAAAGACAATTTCTAACAAGATTGTGGAAGACAACTGTGTAAAGACAGTGTTGTACAGAAGATTGTGTAAAGACAATTTTGTGGAACTCAGGGAGCTCTAAAAAATTGAGATTCTATAAACTTTCGTATTCAAATTTTTTGACGATTAATATATTTTCTTTCTACTACGTATACGCAAAGTAATAAATTTTATAGTTTGCATTTCATTTACTATAAACATCAAACCTATATTGTACAATTTTAAACTGTATTCGCAATGATGTATAATGTTGTTGAATATTGAATAATATAATATTGTACAAAATTGTGCAACACGCGGTGCTACTTAGATCATTTCATAAAAAATGTGTAAAACGTAAGAATCAACATTCCCGTGCATATTATAAGGTATACTGTTACGAAATATTTTCCTGAAGGACGCTACAGATTGAACACAATGTATCCAAATTCAATTCAAATTGGGCCATTTCGAGAAATTTCAAAACCCAAAAGAATTTCATTTTATTACGATTATGTAGGAGAAGATTTAAATTTTTCAATTGAGAAAACATCGAATTCCTCTGCATTACTGCTGAACCATCCTTTACGAAGTAAATACTTTACTCCATTCTGAGTCCTCCAGAGTACTTTTTTTCCTACTTTTATGTAGAGATTTCTTCGCTAAAAGCCATTTTCTTCTATTGTCATTCAAAATATATTTCTTTTCATTCCTTTTTTTACATTGGATGTCCTCTGTCTTCACTTTTCTTCCCATGGGACGTTTCAACTGATCATCCTCCAAGTACACTTCGGAAAATTTCAGGGAAAGAATCTGAGACACGGTGCTGTTTTGAGTAAGCGATAAAATAAAGATAGGAGGATTAGGATTTTGTATTTTTTTTCTTTGTTCTCTTGTTTGAGTTAAAATACTAAAATAGTTTTTGGGGGGTCGGGGGGGGGGTATTTGACTCTTTTTATTCGCCCACCAATTCTTCAGTTCGTCCCCGCTTTGTTAAAGATATGGAAATGTCAGTTAAATAATTCGATTTCTATCGTTAAAAAATGGTATTGAGGAAATAAAAAAGATTAAAACGGCATTTTTCAAATTTTATTTAAAAAACCGTAATTGGATTTTTCGAAAACTGTTCAATGTAATATTGTTCCTGAAAGTAGCAATGTGATCTCTGTTACGGGCTATATTTCAATTTCAATTGATATTTACCTGCATATTACAACGCACACTTAAATACAGTTTACAACGGAAAAATCTGAAAATTACAAATGACGGTTGATTCCAATTAAATAGCTACGTCCAAACAATGCACAAATTGTACGATTTTACAAAATTACGAAACATGGAATCATATAAGTATGGAAACGTTTCATATTTTCAATGGGAAATATGTAGGAATCCAAACTGTAGGCGATCCTTTTTCATGAAATAAATATTTTTATTCAGTATTGAAAATTTCGAAATGTTATTTTATTGTGTGGAAATGGGGGGGGGGATTTGCTGTTCTGAGCACGCAATAAATTTCATTGCTATTTAGAATATGACTCTTTTTTTAGTTTTGTAAAATGGCACAACTTGCATTTTATTTGAATACATTGTGTTTATTTTAACTTAGCTACTTAATTTGTAGCTAGTTACCGTTTGAGGATTTTTAAATTCACTACTGAAAAAGCATATAAGTATATTACATTTCGTGCCTGTGTCCATTATAAGCTATTAAACGATTGAAAGAGTATTTAAATGTCACTTTCATTAAGGATTATAAAAAAAAACATTAAAGATTTTTATTATACTGCCTAGGAGACCATGATGCTAAGAAAATATTTGAATGTCTGCTTTTGTTCTAATGTCTACAAAGGAACAAAGCAAAATACTAAAAAAACAAGACCGACATAAATAAGAATCACCGAACAGTAATATCACAGAAAATAATGAAACTCTTTAGAAATTCTATTGGGATTTAAAAATAAAATGTTTAAAAATAAGAAAATGAATTAATTTTTAATTTTAATCAAATGTAGTAATCTTCTCGACGTTTTTTCGTATACATTATAATAAAGGTTTGATCTATCATGTCATAGCTTGTCGATTTTAGCGTGGCCGGTAATGCAACGAGTGGTCAAGATTTAGTTTTTGAGTTCCATTTTGTAAGTTCTCTTAGAAGTATCTTAGCCAAATATGCATTATATATATTTAACTCTTGCTCTTATGTTCTAGTGTGTCTCTTTCTCTTGCTCTTATGTTCTAGTGTGTCTCTTTCTCTTGCACTTATGTCCTAGTATGTCCCTTAATCTTGCTTTGACTTTTTAGCGAATCTCTTACTCTTGGTGTCTTGGTCTTTTAGCACATCTCCTACTCTTGCTCTCCCATTCTAGTATATCTTGCTCTCGTGATCTAATATGTTTCTTACTCTTGCTCTCACTTCAAAAGTGAAGGATCGATTGATTTCTTGTAAAGGAAAATTGAACAAAATGACAGTTTACAGTGCAAAAGAAATTGAATTTCTATTATGTAATCAATAAAAGTCTTTAAAAAGATCAGTTATTTTTCTCAGGTCGTACAAAACTACCATGAAGTCCAATTTTTAAAATTCATTTTATTTCTTACAAATAAAAAGGGATGTTAGACAAAAAAGAGAATTAAAAAAATTCCGGCGCATGACATAAGTAATGATACTTCCATGTGTTTTCACGTTCTAGCATATCTTTTACTCTTACTCTCACGTTCTAGTATGTCTCTTACTCTTGCTCTCAAGTTGCAATATGTCTCTTATTTTTACCCTCAACTTTTAATATATTTTTCACTCTTGCCTTCGCATTCTAGTATATCTCTTGCTCTCATATTCTAGTATATCTCTTGCTCTCATGTTCTAGTATATCTCTTGCTCTCATGTTCTAGTATATCTCTTGCTCTCGCATTTTAGTATATATCTTGCTTTCACATTCTAGTATATCCCTTTACTGGGGTGGTGAAATTTTAGGACTTAACTGGGGAGGTGCAGTCTATGAGACCGCATTTCATTTGCACTCAAATCAAACTTTCTAATGAAGGCATTAGTATGATAAACTGCCAACATATTTTGTAGATATTTTTCTTGATATATAGATATGTTTTAGAAATTTTTCAAAATATATTATCATTGAAAAAAGTAAATGTGTTGGAACTTACATTTTATTCTGAAATTACATGTTGCAATAAATAATATTTTTGAAAAAGCATATTACTTTTTACTTCTTAAATCATATTTATTTTTACAATATATGAAGGTATATAGAAGACAATATAATTTAAAATTCAACAATTATACGAAAAATAAAAAAAAATGACAATGGGTAAAATTGGCCCTTTTTTTATCGGCTTGTGTGACTTTCATAGCACTGTTTCCTAGGGCATTTTAAACATACAGGTTAAGAACAAGTATAAAAATCAACCTATAAATTCTGTATATATATCTCTTGGTATATTAACATGTTTTATAATTTTTTAAAATGCATTATCACTAGAAAAATTAATTATGTTTGAACATACATATCAAAATCAGTTGAATGCGAACTTTCATCGAAAAACTCTTCTGTACAATTATCCTTATCACTAAAATCACTTTCTGCTTCATTTAAAAGTGACTGGAACACTGCTTCATAAAAGGATCAGTAAACTGGATGATATTTCGGGGTCCAAATTTTAGCACCATCTGCTAAGCCTTGTTTATCACTGGGACACTAACAGGGAGATGCGGTCTTAGAAGCCGCGCTCGAAGAAACAACTGAATTATTTAAAAAAAAGCAGCTGCTGAAATCGGCTGAAAAAGTGCACGTGTATGGAAGGTCACAAAACAGGAAGCTACAGGATCAATCCATTCAATTGAACTAAAAATAGAATAGGGGTGACAGAAAATCCATCGCTAGCATTCTCACAGACCGCACGTCCCCAGTTAAGGGATATCTCTTGCTCTCATGTTCTAGTATATCTCTTGCTCTCCCATTCTAGTATATATCTTGCTCTCACATTCTAGTATATCTCTTGCTTGCATGTTCTAATATGTTTCTTACTCTTGCTCTCACATCAAAGGTGCAGGATTGATTCATTTCTTATAGAGGAAAAGTAGACAATTCAACAGCTTACCATACAAAAAAAAATTGAATTTCTATTATATAAGTAATAAAAGTCTTTAAAAGGGTCAATTATTCATGTCAATTGATACAATTTATCGGGAAGTAACATTTTATTTCGTATAAAAACAAAAAGGATGCTAGACAACAACAGAGAGTAAGGGGAAAATGCAGGTGCATGACATGTTTTCTCTGATCACAGTTGTCACAGGAATAGAACTGATAAAATAATGGGTATATTTTTGCATACAAATAATTCATTTAAGAAAACTCGTGGGATATCTCTCAGGTATGAAACAAAGTTAACCTTAAACCAGTTACTCCGACCCACACGAAGGCACACAGAAAATTCTCAATGACCGGACCGCCGCAACAGCAACACTGACAGGAACTGTGGTTGTGTCCTAAGGGCCATCGCCCGCAAGCTGCAACCCTTCCCTAAGGAAGTACGTCCCGCCATAGATGGGAAGAGCCAGGCATCCACCTTTTTCTGTACCCATCAGAGTGGTGAGAACTAACCACCATCTTCAAATCCTCAATTACGAGGCACTCCTGGGGGGATGAAACTACGATAAACACCATTCTTAACCCTTTCTAGGGCCGTGGGAAGTATGCTTCCCACCAAATTTATCCATCTTTGTATGCAATTATGTAGGTTGGCTTAAGTTCTGATAATTTTTTTTAGTAAATCAGAAACTTGGATGCTTCAGTTCTTTATCTCAGACAAAATGATGTGTCTTGATTTGTTACTTAATTATTAATGAACCAATTAATTAATTAATCAAATTAAATTTATCTAATAAGCTAAATGAATCCCTTTTCTTATTCTAATTTCAAGCCTAAAAATATTTTAACATAACATGAATAGAAAAAAATGGCCTTTTAAAGGGTTAAAGTAAGCTTTTAAGGTAGCTTGATAGAAATTCTTGAATAATGAGTATTTTGAAAATATATTTCGAAAATTCATTTTACTTGCAGCAGAGGCTTTATCAACCAAATAGAAAATTATAAAAAAATTTTACAAATTCTGTTTTTGTTTTTGTTTTTTTCCTTATCTTATTTCGAACATAATACTGAAACAGATTTTGTTATTTTAATTTTTGTCTATCTATGTTTTATAAACATTTTTGTTTATCTATATAACGAGCGTTTTTGTTAAATCATATAATTTCAACCACAAAACTGCAGAAACGTTTACTTTTGCAAAGAAAGAAACAAAGAGTCTTTAAACACTAGAGAATATAGAGGAATTATATAGTATTGTTCGAAAACCTGAGAATGGAATGTTTTCTAAAAAATATCATTATTGTGTTGAACACTTTTTTTTTCATGAACCAGCTTTAAAAAGCGTTAAGTTTTGGAAAGGAATATGACAATTTTAGCATGAAAAATCTAGCAAAATAGAAAAGATAAAACGAGTCATTTTAAGTGGCTTGGCGACCGTCTAGAGAGAAAGGTATTTCGGCGTTATGAAAATAAAACATTGGCACTTTTGTGTCACATTTTTACAAAAAAAATTAAAAAGAGATGGAAAAATAATAATATTCCCTGGATTCAATATTCCCTGGATACTAACCAACGCTAAGCCAATGCTATCACTGTTTCATATTTCTCTATAAGCAATCTCCAGTAATAATACAGGAGTATGTGTGAGTTCGTTGCTGCTTTTCATACTAGTCCTTAGCTCCGAGAGTACCAAATTTCATGCAAATATCCTTTGGATGTAGATAATCGTTTGTAAAAATTATGCAGTGTTTCTTTTACTCTTTCAAAACGATTAAGTATAGCAATACTTCAAAAAAATCGAAATAAAAATTCATAAATTTAAAATGAGATCCCTCTTACACCTATATTACTCATCATTATATCGAGACATGATTTATTGAGAAATCATAGCCTGCGTTTTCCTCATCCATTGAGGTCCAAAGAGGGTGATTTATTGTAGGCATGATAGTAGTAAATGGAAAATTAATGAGGAGTTATCCAGGTTTGTGGGATATTTGTCATGTATTCTGACCAATATTATGTATGCTCTTGCCTGTAAAACCTTAGAATGTATCATTATACTGCTTATTTTTTAAATGGTTTGAGTTTTAATGGTGCAATAAATTAATTTTTTTGAATAAATGGTTTTCAAAAAATGAAGTATTCCAGCAAAAAACAGAACAGCTTATTGGAGTTAAATTTGACCTATTACCGTTAGAGATAGAAGATTCTTTTATTATGTAGTCACATAATATTCATAAACTTGCTGAAGTCAATCTTCTCAAACAGTTCAAAGCCTTAAATGAGACTTTCCTAAGTCACATTAATACATTGATTTATTTAATGAGATAAAATTTGATCGTCGAGTTTTGGTTTCGAAGGTTACAAAATTTATTTAAAAATTATATATTTGAATTGCGTCTAAATTTTGTTAGTTATCTGAAAATTGTATAGAATAAATAAAATAAAATTACTGAAAAAATCTTTTTCAGAAATGAAAAGTTATATCAAAAATAATTTTGGTACCCAGTATAGGTCAATACTGATTTACCTCTTTGGATATTTTATTTAAGAGATCCGAAACAAGCAACAGAAATTGTGATGATATAATCATTAAATTTGGAGTAAAACATATATTAAAATGATAACAAAAATAATGTCTTCGTTTTGTATCAAGTTGCATTTTCTAAATCTACGAAGAAATTATTTCGTTTTTCACAATTATTGACAATTATTTTTGTGATTGAAATGCCAACTTTATTTAAAATAATTTCATTTTTTTAATCATCTATGATATGATTATCAAATTCGAAATAAAGCTTAGAATAAAATTGTACAAAAATAAAGTCTTCGTGTTTTTTGTATATCATGTTTCATTTTCTAAATCTATGAAGAAATTATTTTGCATTTCTCATTTATTGACAATTATTTTTGAGATTGAAATTTAAACTTTATTTAAGTAATTTCATTTTTTTTACTACTTTTTGATTTTGTCATCAAATTTACAATAGAACTTGCAATAAAATCATACAAAAATAACCGATTCATTTTATTCGTATATCAAGCTTTATTTTCTAAATCTATGAAGAAATTATTTTGCTATTCACATTTATTGATAATAATTTCTGAGTCTCAAATAACAAATTTATTAAAATTATTTTCTTTTTTTATCATTTTTGCGTAATTTCCAAGTCTTTATTACAATTAGTAAAATATAATTAATAACGAATTATAACGAATCATTATTTTTCCATCAAATACTAATAACCCTAGAAGTTGAATTTACACTATAGCCCCTCCCTCTGAATGAAATAAATATTTGCTTCATGGAATTTTATCTAAATAACGAAATATGTTTTTTATGATTGTAATAAATTCTCTATTTTGTGAAATTGCAAGATAGAAAAAATAATAATATTTTTAATAAATCACAAATATATAAAAATGTATTACTATCGTCTCAAACAATCTAAGATTTATCGTTTCTTATGTACTTATATACCTAAATAAGGACAATCAATTCTGCATTTTGATTGTATATACATCAATGAAATTCCAGAATTCAAAAGATATTGGAAATGAAAATAGATAAATATATTTTAACAATAGGAAATAAAATATAAAGAAATGCTTCTTTGTATAAAAATCTCAGTTTCAATTTTCGAAATATCCATTACTATTATAATCCTCTCACCCGAAACATAATCGAAATGGATGCATATCTTCAAACGATATGCAAAGTAAGAAACTACTTCTACTTCCTCTTCAAAACGAATGGATAAACTTCATATCGAAATATAGAAAAGAGTGTCAGAACTGAAAGAAAAGGAATTGAGAAATGACAAAACAAATTTCCTGTGATTTGGAAATGCCGATTCTTCTCTATCTGAAGCGCATCCGAGGGAAATAGCTTATTACATGATTCATGCGCGAGAGATTCCTCTTTCTACGTGAATTCATTTGTAATATGTGAAGCGTCGCCTTTGTATCTGTATTTCATTGAGGAATAGGTTTATTATCTTTACATATTTATGATGTTCTCGGGAAAATGAAGATTTCATAAAAGAAACGGTGTAATATTTTTTGTGTAAATTATATATGAAAGCGTAAAGGGTTTCATTTTCTTGGAGTATCTCATTTTTTGACGCAGAAATAAGCGATTATGCTTTGATGGAGATTTGATTTGTTTCTTTGAGGATTGCAATTTTATCAGAGGCAATTTTCTCATGTTTGTATATTTGATCATATTTCGGATATTAGTAATAAATTGCATATATATATATGTTTCTATATCGAAATGGAAATTTTAATGTATATATGAGAAATTCCTAGTTTTTAAAATAATGGCGTAGAGAAATAAAATATCTATATAAATCAGTGTCAGTGGTCTTCCCAAAACTTTCTCGCATAATCTCTAATAAATTTGTAATGCCAGAGAACGCCTGTTGTTGTTGTTGCTGTTTCTAATGGCACTTGCCATGGACAAGCTCGCTGACAATGTCAGCGATTTTAAGCCGAGGGTGAGTCTCTTGTTTTTTAGTAGCGCCAATTAGGGCCAAAAGTACATCTTACCTGCTCACGCATCACATTCGCTTGCACAACCCCTTTTCCCAGGGAGGGGGGGCACATTCACACATCTCATAGATAAAACAGATGAAGAACAACCCCGCCCGAACCGGAACTCGAACCCAGGACGCTCAAATCACGTGGAAGCTACCCCTATGCCAGAACGCCGGCTAGAGAACGCCTTGCCTGGAACAACGTACAATAGTTTCAAAATATCACCTTTAAGCGAGAACTTAGCATTTTTACTGAATCTATCGTACCACTCTTGGCGAGTTTTTTGACGATTAATCCCTGGGATGCCTTTAATTAGTATTTAAAAATCGAATTTGCGCTTGACATATGTTTTTCTCAACCGATTGAAAGAAAGTTTTGACACAAATCTGCACTTGTAGTCACAAATTCCCATACAAAATTTGATAAATTTAAGTCGTTGCGTTTTGAATTATCGCATTTGCTTGTTTTTGAAAGAACAGACTGACAGACAATCAACTCGTTGTTGGATTTAGTTCAAAATTCGACAGATGCTAACAATATAGATGTTAAATCTGTAGGCCGAATCTAATCTATCTAGCTCTCTTCGTTATGTAGTTATCGTGTTTACTATTAATCAAACAGAACAGATTTTATTCAAAATTGGATAGACAAGTTCAAATTTGGTGTAAAGAGGCCATATACCAAATTTCAGCCATGTAGCGTAGCTGAAAGCGTTTTTGAGTTATCTTTGTCACAGATAGACGGACATTTTTCAAAAATGTGTTTTTCGAACTCAGGGTGGTCAAAAATCTGGAAATTTTTAGAAATCTTTATTTTAAATTTTTTCACGATTACTATACTTTCACTATAATATGTATACCAGAAAGTAAAAAGTGGTCAAAACAATGAAGACTAATATATAGAACTCAGTAGGTATTCAAAATATTTATTCGCGTAAAAAGTATTCAAAATATTTATTCATGTAAAAATATTGCCAATATTTTTAACCTTTTAAACGATGTTAAGTGCCCAAATTATTGCTACGGAAAATCCATCCAATATGTGAATGGTAGAAATCTGATATGCTAGATAATGCAAAAGAACGCTTTATTCGAAAAGGAGATGCATACATAAAAATCTAAACGTACTCATAAAACAGAACTTGTAGAAACTTAATTCTCTAAACAAAAATTCTCATTAACCGATCGTTACTTTAAAGAGAGAATTCGCTCTTCGTGTGAGCGCCTCATTCTTTTATAGTCTCCCAAAAGAGTACCGAATTTTCTAAACATTTCTTTAGATTATTCCAAAATTCAAAATTCTCCTTCATTTTTCTATCTTAAATCAAGAAATTTGTCAGTAAGTCACTAAGTGGTGGGTTTGCCAGCACTAACATCGCATCACCTCAGCATCCATTAAGAATGTCTGTAAATCTATCTTTCCACAGTTAAGACTTACTTGTCAGGAAAACTTCCAATACAAATTCAAAGCAATACTCTGTTGGAAAACTAATTGAGGAATCTCAATAGTGACATAAATGCCACAATAATCGACCTCAGTCTTGTAATTAATATTATATGACTGTGGATGTTTTCATAGTCATTTTATCGCCAGTTTAGTTTACATTGAAGTGCTAAACATTACAAAAGTTTCTTGAAGCACTCGCATTGGAAATATTCACCACGCTGCACGGACACACCACTAGTACAGCAAACCTTAAAATTACGGAGGAGAAAAAATGTCAAGATTCGGTTTTTTCCCCCATTTTTTCTACGAAGTTCGCTATTTAGCAGTTTCTGTTTTGCAATTCTGGTCTTGAAACGTGAAAATAAACTTAAAATTTGTTGGAATATTGCATTGCATGGAGAACTCTTTTTAAAAAACATTCGAATATTTTTTGAACTAAAATGTCTTTGAAATTTCCGAGTAATAATATTGATCTAGCCGCCTTTAACGACTAGAGGGTTTGCCTTAAATATTTTATATTTGATTTCATTTAAATCTCTTGAACACGGTTTGATTTTGTGATTCTCTTAAAAATGTATTTTTATGTATTAAACTATGAGATAATTTTATGTTATTTTAATGACCTTACACTTTTTTAGTTATTGTGTGCATGAACCTTCAAAATGGAGTTGAATTTCATGACATCCTAAAATCTTTAAAAAATTAAATCTCTGTGTAATCTATTTAGAATCGTTCGATACTTTAACACTCCAATTTTACTAACCCTAAGCTATCAGCTGTCAAATTGTTTTTTAATCGTATTTTCAGTTTTTTACAGCACAAATTGTCACAAATTCAAATTATGTATTAATTGCGTGGCACCCTTTATAAATCTAACATTTTCTTTAAATATTGACCTCTATTTCCGTCTATACATTTCTCAAGAAATCCTTTCAATTTAATACGACTCGATGTCTTCTATTCATCTGCGACGGACAAAGCATCAGAACCGTTTAAACCCCCTCCCATTATGAGTAATGGCCAATACCCTTTCATTCCGAACAATATCGGTTTCCTTTATCTAAGGTTACCTACCTTCCCATGTTCCGAAAGCGCTAGAGCGCGCATTTAATCTCTGCCGCTATGATCCAATTGGAAATCAGCAACGGGAGAAAACCCGCTATGGCGTCATCAATGAGGATTAATAGCGACCTCCAATTCAAATCCCACGGCTGAGATCCTTGACATTCCTTTCGGGAGAGAATGGCTCCCAGTGAATCAGCGCTCTCATCTGATCTTGCCACGCAAATCTCGTGGGGGAGGCTAACTGGAACATTATGCAGAGGAATTTTCCAATGACGGTCGGTGCATGATTCCTGGGGCATATTCTTGAAATGAAGGAGCCTTGCGTGGGTCTGTTTTGCAAGCGTTCGTACATCGCTTTAGGTTATACTATTCAATAACGGCATGGCATTCGAAATGTAGCGGTTCGAGGAATATAGGATATCTTTATCTACCGTGCTTCCGTGCGTGTGCTCGTGGAACTTATATTCAGCACGCAACCCTTTCTGTTTGAAACCGGAGAAAGAGCAATTCTGGGTCTGCCATCAAATGCTTTCAGGATGCTGAGGGGATATTGTCCTAAGGAGATGCAGATGAGTCGGAAAATGGGGGGGGGCAGTTTCGTCTGTTAGGCATAAAATATATTTATTAAACAAGAAACTAGATCTTATATCATAGATTTGGGTAAACAAAGTCTTAAAAGTGTGAAAATACTACAATAAATGTAACCAATTTAGAAAAAGAATATTAAGTTTAATGCAAAAAGAAAGAAACAATGAATCCGGCCTGAAGAATTTCTCGAGGGTCACACTCAGACAGGGATTCAAATTAGCGTTTTTGTTTGTTTGTTTTTTTCTGTGAGGGGTCTAATATTCTTCCAAAAATATTGGCACCCGAAAATTCCCAGAATTTTGTAATACTGGTTTATATCTAAGGCCACAATTTCTAGGGATTTTTATGTCATGAGAGGTGAATATATTTGGACGAAAGTCAGCCCCCTCACAGAAAAAATCCCTAGTTTGAATCCCTGTCTGAGGATGACCCTTGAGAAAGTCTTTAGGTCGGATTCTCCATTTCTTTCTTTTTGCATTATACTTAATATTTTTTTTCTAATTTGGTTAATTTCATCTGTGTTTATAGCGGTAGCAGCATTAGCGCTGTCTAAATAGAATGCATCTGTTATTAATTTAGTTCAGAAAACATTGATTTTTTAATTGAATTTCATAATGATTGCATTTTTGATTAATTTCACAATAAATGTAATTCATTTTTGAAATGATAATCAAAATAAAAATTAACTTAAGGTATCCAAGTTGGTTCTGAGGATATTTTTTTAAAAAAATATTTTATTATTTATATGATGGTTTTTTTAATATAGGGATAAAAGGATAAATAAAAATGAAATTATTTAAACATATATGAAGTTTTTGAAGAAATGTATATTTTGACGCAAATTTTTACACTTATTTACAAAAACTAGAATTATCAAGAGAAAAAGAAATTCTTATAGATTTTTCGTTTTTGTATTTAACATTACATAACATGTTAACATACTTAAAGTGTACCTAACTATTATCTAAGAATTATATTCAAAAATAAAAAAAATTGTGTGTAATATACGGAATTGTTTATGAAATTTTCAAATTTTTTCAACAATATCTACATGAAACAAACATAAATACACTTCTAGGGCATTCAGCATCAAAACCATAGTTCATTGCGTTATGCATAACATAATGAGAACTAATTATAAATTTAATTTAATTAACTAATTATAATGATTAATTTAATCTTTATAATCGAATTTTCATATGCTATCTTAAGTTGTAGAAATTTGTTTTTTTACAGTATTATGTTTTCAATGCCAATACAATATTTCAATATTTTGAAACACTAATTAGCGTTTAATACATTGAATTTCCACAAATATTGGTTTCATATGAGAGTCACCATCTAAGAACAGTTTGATAAATCAAATGTAAATAAGAGATTCTATAATGCTTTAATTAACAATTAGGGTATGCAAGTTTAAGGTTAATAATATTGAGTTAGGTTAAGGTTAGGTAATAAGTTAGGTTAGATTAGGTTAGAGTTAAGGTTAATATATTAGGGTATACAATAAGGTTAGTTAATACAGAGTTAGGTTAAGGTTAGGTTAGGTTAGAGTTAAGGTTAATATATTAGGGTATGCAATAAGGTTAGTTAATATAGAGTTAGGTTAAGGTTAGGTTAGGTTAGAGTTAAGGTTAATATATTAGGGTATGCAATAAGGTTAGTTAATATAGAGTTAGGTTAGGTTAGGTTAGAGTTAAGGTTAATATATTAGGGTATACAATAAGGTTAGTTAATATAGAGTTAGGTTAAGGTTAGGTTAGGTTAGAGTTAAGGTTAATATATTAGGGTATGCAATAAGGTTAGTTAATATAGAGTTAGGTTAGGTTAGGTTAGAGTTAAGGTTAATATATTAGGGTATGCAATAAGGTTAGTTAATATAGAGTTAGGTTAAGGTTAGGTTAGGTTAGAGTTAAGGTTAATATATTAGGGTATGCAATAAGGTTAGTTAATATAGAGTTAGGTTAGGTTAGGTTAGAGTTAAGGTTAATATATTAGGGTATGCAATAAGGTTAGTTAATATAGAGTTAGGTTAGGTTAGGTTAGAGTTAAGGTTAATATATTAGGGTATACAATAAGGTTAGTTAATATAGAGTTAGGTTAAGGTTAGGTTAGGTTAGAGTTAAGGTTAATATATTAGGGTATGCAATAAGGTTAGTTAATATAGAGTTAGGTTAGGTTAGGTTAGAGTTAAGGTTAATATATTAGGGTATACAATAAGGTTAGTTAATACAGAGTTAGGTTAAGGTTAGGTTAGGTTAGAGTTAAGGTTAATATATTAGGGTATGCAATAAGGTTAGTTAATATAGAGTTAGGTTAAGGTTAGGTTAGGTTAGAGTTAAGGTTAATATATTAGGGTATGCAATAAGGTTAGTTAATATAGAGTTAGGTTAGGTTAGGTTAGAGTTAAGGTTAATATATTAGGGTATACAATAAGGTTAGTTAATATAGAGTTAGGTTAAGGTTAGGTTAGGTTAGAGTTAAGGTTAATATATTAGGGTATGCAATAAGGTTAGTTAATATAGAGTTAGGTTAGGTTAGGTTAGAGTTAAGGTTAATATATTAGGGTATGCAATAAGGTTAGTTAATATAGAGTTAGGTTAAGGTTAGGTTAGGTTAGAGTTAAGGTTAATATATTAGGGTATGCAATAAGGTTAGTTAATATAGAGTTAGGTTAGGTTAGGTTAGAGTTAAGGTTAATATATTAGGGTATGCAATAAGGTTAGTTAATATAGAGTTAGGTTAGGTTAGGTTAGAGTTAAGGTTAATATATTAGGGTATACAATAAGGTTAGTTAATATAGAGTTAGGTTAAGGTTAGGTTAGGTTAGAGTTAAGGTTAATATATTAGGGTATGCAATAAGGTTAGTTAATATAGAGTTAGGTTAGGTTAGGTTAGAGTTAAGGTTAATATATTAGGGTATGCAATAAGGTTAGTTAATATAGAGTTAGGTTAGGTTAGGTTAGAGTTAAGGTTAATATATTAGGGTATGCAATAAGGTTAGTTAATATAGAGTTAGGTTAGGTTAGGTTAGAGTTAAGGTTAATATATTAGGGTATACAATAAGGTTAGTTAATATAGAGTTAGGTTAAGGTTAGGTTAGGTTAGAGTTAAGGTTAATATATTAGGGTATGCAATAAGGTTAGTTAATATAGAGAGATAACAAAGAAATATACAAATTAAATTTATCAAATATGGCAACTTTGGATCATTCAGTCTATCTTAAAAAGGACCAAAATGCAAACACATAGACACACGTTTTACTTTATTACTAGTAAAGATTAATTATATAATATACGTCACTGATTGATATTCTAATTATTTTGAGTATTTCTCTCGGTGTTTTACGCCTTTATGACTATGAGTTGAGATTCAGATTTTTGAATAATATTTCCTCTGCTTCTTAATAAAATAATTTTATAAACACGTTTTTATAATTATTTTACTATTTACTATTAATTATTTTTAATATTTGCCTTCAAGAGCCTTATATATTTTGCAGTGCAGAGGAATTGTGAGTCGACCGCCATTGCTGACATGTAACTAGCTTTGTTATTTTTACCCAACCCCCCAGTTCGCTCAACTTCTTTTCCCAATGTAGCGAACCCTTGCATGCCTTAACGCATCTCAACTCAAGCAAACCTCTCGTAGAAACCCAAAGACCAATAAAACTTCTTCCTCCTCCTTCCACTGGTCGACTGCAAAGTCAACAACAAGAAGGGAAAGACCATGTCAGATGGGGTTCTGCAGTTTTCATTTAAATTCGCAATAAAACATCCTTCTGATCAAAGACTTTATATCCATGAATAATGGGGTGGGGGACCACCCCAGAGTTAAAAGACAGGAAAAAAGGAATAAAATTTTAAATCGTTTTCCCCACTGTCTACAAACACACGTTGTACACACAGACCTAGGGAATAAGATCAAAAAAATGGGTTTAAAATAGATTTTCTGGAGAGTAGAGTTTTTTTTTTTGTGTGTGTGTGTTTTTTTTGTTTTCTTACTTGTCTCCTTTTCTGTGTTATCACGTACGGAGGTTGGTCTATTTTACATCACCATCTTCTCTCTCTCTCTCTCTCTTTTTTGGGGAGGGGGAAGAAAAAATGAGCTAAAAATGTAACATTTTTCATCCTTTATGCAAAGCAGAGTTGCTGAATCTTTCAATACGAAGTGCATGTTGTCAGATACGTGTGTTTCTTTTCCTTTCATTGAAATTCCTCTGGTGTTTTGAGGCTGGGACAGGGGAATAGATCAATCCACTTAAGTTTGTTTCGGGTATGGTAAATATATTTATTTAACAGAATTAAATCGTTCTGGTCAATTTGGGGCTTTTGAAAGAAAAGAGTGGTTTTTGAAAGACATCTATGCTTATAGTTGCGGATATATTTATTACGGATAATGCAATTTGATCTCATTTTATGAGGAGCTCTTTTTTCGAAAGACATCTATGTTTATAGTAAATTATGTATTTATTACAGATAATGCACTTTGATCTCATTTTATGTGTAAAACTGTTTTTGAAAGACATCTATGCGTATATTTGCAGATTTATTTATTACAGATAATGCACTTTGGTGATGTGAAAAGCTGTTTCTAAAAGACATCTATGCTTATAGTTGCGAATGTATTTATTACAAATAATGATCTTTGATCTCATTTTATGTGGTAAACTGTTCTTGAAAGACATCTATGCTTGTAGGTGCGGATGTATTTATTAGAGACAAAGCACTTTGATCTCATTTTATGTGAAAAGCTGTTTCTGAAAGATATATGTGCTTATAGTTGCACGCGTATTTATTATAGTGATGAATGTATTTATTATAGATAATGCTCTTTGATCTCCTTTTATGTGAGCAGCCTTTTGAAAGACATCTATGTTTATAGTTGGGGATGTAGTTATTTCAGATAAGGCACTTTGATCCCATTTTATAAGGAAAGCTGTTTTTGAAAGACATCTAAGGTTATAGGTGCAGGCGCATTTATTTCAAATAATGCACTTTGATCTCATTTCATACGGAAAGTTGCATTTGAAAGAATTTTCTGTAAATGGTGTAAATATGGAAACAACTTTCTTGCACGCATTTTCCATTTAACAGGATTTGTTTTATTCTGTAGTTCTCTTTCTTCTTTTATTATACTTCTAAAATATTCCGGAGCTTATTTAATTAAAAGAAGAATTAATGAATATAGAATCTACTTTTTAAACTTTTTTGAAGTATTCAGTAGTCATAAATTTTTGCAATAGTTCACATAAATATGTAACTGCAGATGAAACAAATCTTTGTGCCATTTCCTTTGTCACTGCACTTTTTTGGAACTTGAGAATTGTTCTCCTTAAGCAAATTATTTATCAGAGGGAAAGTTTATATTGACAGACATTAAACAAATAGACTAGTAATGGAAATACCAGAATGAAATGTTTTATCAGATAATTTGAAATTGGAACTCACTTAAGAAATTAATACTTTATTGTCATGAAGCAATTAAAATATAGATTTCTCCACGACAGAAATTTTTGAATTTTCCATCTATGCTATGAACTTCTTGCATTTCAATAACATGAAATATCTGCTTAGTGACTTATATCGTGAGTTATTCTTCGCCTGCCTAGTAGGAAAAGGCATAACTTACGTACATTTGGAAAATAATTAAAATGTTCATCAACATTTTAAATTTAATATTGGGTATTTTGAGTTGTTTTTCCTATTAAGGCTTCTGACATTCTAATTAAAAACCCCGGGGGGCCCCTCGAAATGAGGATGAGATGCTCCCGGCGTGGTGGTTGGATCTCGCCATCCTGGAGGGTACACTAATAGGTGGCGGATCTGACTCCTCCCATCGATGACGGGACGTACTTCCTTCGGAGAGGGTTGTACTGTGGCCGGTGACAGTCCTTAGGACTCAACCACAGTTCCCGCCAATGTTGCTGTTGCGGCGGTTCGGTCATTCAGTTTTTTGGTTTAAAACCGTGTGCCTTCGTGGCGGGTCGGAGAGTTAGATGGCTGACTTACATTCTGATTGATCTTCTATTCATTTTTTAAAATAAAATTGCATTCGGAATGCTTTAATTTTTATAGACTGAAAATGTGAAATAAGTCTTCTTGGTTTTAATTTTAATTCCATCCTCATCATTTTTATTATACTACTTTTACCTTTTAAAATTACTTGTAATCGACAAATTCAAAAATTGAATATGAAATTATTAAGTTTCTCAAAATTTCTTTCCTCATCGTCCATTACTAACCATTTGTATCGGTGGTATTTTATTTAAAATGAAAGACACATTTCAAAATTAAGCATCAACTAAACAGTACTGATTTTCCTGCTCACAGCTATGCCGGAAACGCATCAAGCTTGTTCCATATAAAGCCATTAAGTTTGAATTATTAAATTACCTTATAACTCTCTAATGTAAATGAATTACAATGTATAGCTTCTGAAAAGCATTATAAATATATTATCACAGCAGGGAATCTAATTCTACATTCCTTTATTGAATTAGTCATTACCTTCATAAATGCGAAAATCCATGGCAATTTCGGTGAAAACTTTTACTCATATTTTAAGCTAAAATTTGGTTATGGAGCTTATTAATGCAATAAATTATCGCCAAGACATTGAAAATGGGTTATTATTTCTCAGTAATTATGTATTCTATATATCTTTAATTAAATTGCACTTTAAATGGTTCTCATAATCCTAATTTTAACATTAAATAAGTTTATAGAATTATGCTTATAGTGCGAAGTTTTATATTATCTCAAATAAAAATAAAAGCGAATTTCTCTATCTGTCTGCTGGCGCTTAACTGACGAGTTCATTTTACCTAAATGTGTAAAATTTTAATGTAAAAATCGTAAATATATTCTTTGAAGAATGAAAATGATTTCCTAAAAACTAGATTTTGGGATTTTAATTATAGCTTTAATTAAATAAAGATTGGGCGAAATTTTTATCGTTTTTTAAGGATGATTTTCTAAACTATAATTACACAAAAGCAATTTTTACATTATTTAAAAATTCGAAAAATTATCTCATTAATGATACAAATTAATTGTCCAGCAATATTTTATCCCTTAATATATATCCCCAACAATAATTTTAAAAAATTATTGTTGAATAATTGTTTATTTTATTATTGTAGTATAATTCAAAATTTTCTATCAAATATTTATAAGCGCTTTTTTTTTCTTCTTATTGTTGAAAGCTAAGGAAGAACGATTTTTCTTATTTTCCGTTCAGTTTAAAACGAAGTTAGAAATTAAAGTATCATTCCCGCAAAAGAAAATGTGCAATTAAAATATCGATTGCTCAAATAATTACTTTTTCAATGGTATTCTGATGTTAGGGGACTAATATTAACCCTTTCTAGGGCCGTGGGAAGTATACTTCCCACCAAATATATCAGTCTTTGTATGAAATTATGTACGTAGGCATAAGTTCTGACAAATTTTTTTACTAAGTCAGAAACTTAGAGGTTTCAGTTCTTTATCTCAGACAAAATGATGTGTCTTGATTTGTTACATAATTATTAATTAATCAAATTAATTAATTAAACCAATTAAATTTATCTAATAAGCTAAATGAATCATATTTCTTATTCTAATTTCAAGCCTAAAAATATTTTAACATAATATGACTAGAAAAAAATGGCCTTTTAAAGTGTTAAATCACTTAATTAACAGAACAGTTAAATTTAATGTAATTAAAATAATTCAGATTTAATATCTATCAAAATTAGATACTTAAAATATTTTCTTACAGTATTATGATCATCAAGTTACATTGAAAATTAACTTTAATTAAAATTAATTTAATTGAAATTAGATGCAATCAATATTCATAGAAATCCAATTGGCAGTGAAAAGCTATTAATAAATAATAAACAGTATAATTTTCTGAAACTAAAATTTTGATAATTTTAGTCTTTAATCATGAAATGATTGTATATAATAATCATGAAAAAATTCAATACAAGATTCCATAGCTATGAATTGTAGAATATATTCAGTATTAAAATATGAAGAATATCTATTTCTTAATTATTAAAAGTTTAATTTTAATCAATATGTATGATGCAATCTACTATTAAATTTGAAAAAAAATCAATCACAAAATTTTACAAATTAAAAGATATATTAATTATACAAATGTAAAAAAATAATTAGTATTTAATTAATTAATTTCAATTAAATAAGAATCAATATTCATGGCGCCATCTGGTGATAAATTTGAGAAAAATTGATTTCAAGATTCTATGAATTTTAGAATTCATTAATTATTAAAAAATAAATTGAATAATCATTTCATGGATTAATTGTAATTTAATTTTATATCTATATAATGGCATCATTTTGAGAAAAAGACATCACAAGATTTTGCAATAATAAATAATAAAATATATTGAGAGTAAAAAAGTAGAAAATATTGATAATTAAAAAGAATTTTAAAATTCTTGTTAGATTATATAAAATTCAGAAAGTAAAAAATAATTAGTTTTATAAAACATCTAAGATTGAAGGGAAATTGGAAACATAAGGTGTTGGAAAGAGTACAATAAGTATAATAAATTTCAAACGAAAGAAATATTTTTTAACTAATATAACTTTAATAAGATATTGTAAAATATTAAAAATTTTAACTCATTTACTATAGCCAGCTTTTTTTTTTATCAACTATATGATACTTTTATGACTTTTGCGTTTATCCCTTTATTTTCTAATTAACAAAATGTATTTTCTACTTTCATTACACTAATAAGCGGTTATTTTCCAAGAAATCATTTTATTACTAACAATTTTATATATCCCTCATTAAAGCTTCCATTTTGCAACACAAACAATCTAAATGCAGTCTAAAAATCGAAAACCTGTTAACTTCTCATGCTCCATAACACTTACAGTGCCTCTTGCATATTTTAGAACAGAACAATCAATGTCCTCCAAGCGCATAAACAAGACAACGGTACTCGAATTTAAGAGGTTAAATCAAGCCTTTAATTCAATTACAATGTAATTTGTCTCTTAACAGACGGAAGGGGATGTGCTTACTCCCAAATAAGTCGTCTGGACCTACCTTTCCCCCTCCCTCTAGATCACTGTGAAAGCAACGAAGGGATTAATTGGCGAGGAGGAGGGTGTGAAACTAGGGGGTGGATGGAAGAGGTGGCTGAGTTTAAGAGGCAATCTTGAAGAGTGTCTTAGCACTGGAGATAATGTTTAAGAGAGAAAGGTTTGTTTTGTTTTTGTCTAGCCTCATCCGGTTTGTTTAAAACGAACGTGACATGTATCAGTAAGAAATGTAGACTATTGAAGGATTTCTTATTGTATAAGATTGGTTCAAGGGAGAAAAGGAATAGATTTTGGAATAGTTAAATGAAATCTCTAAGGAACTCTTCGAAACAAACAGAAGCTTAAGTACTTATGGAATAATTAATTACTTCCAAGGCATTCAGAGAAATTTATTTAATTATACAATTATCTGTAGTGGAATACGATTAACTTTATTTTATTTTCGAACTTAATTTGGGAAGCTAAATGTTTATTGGATGATTGTCTTTTTTCAAACCTCCGATTTCAAAGGCGTATCTGACTCTCAGTTCAAAATCAATAAAATTTTTGATAATTAAATCTGTCATTTAGTCATAGTGGTAATTATTCCATGAAATAAACTCGCTTGACAATAAATATTTCAAATAGAAATGTCCTTTAATTGAGAGGAAAACTTTTTGGGTTTCAAGGGTTAATTTATTCGCCTTGAATTCAATTAACCTCATTTTATTTTCAAATTCAGTTTAGGAATCTAAATATATATTAATTAATTAATCCTTTTTTTAATCCTCAAATACAATGACGCTTCTTTTAAATCTTCGATTTCAATGGTGTGCTTGATTCCTGGTTCAAATCAATAACATTTTTGATAACTAAATCTGCCATTTAGTAGTAACAGTGCCGGCGTCCTTGCATAGGGGTAGCTCATCTTCTCCGTGATCTGGGCATCCCGGGTTCGAATCCTGGTTCAGGCATGGTCGTTTTTCATCTGTGTTCTATCTGTGAGGTGTGAATGTGCCCCCCCTCCCCCTGTAAAAAGGGGTTGTGCAAGCGAATGTGTCAGTTGCATCTTCATATGAGCTAGAAGTCAGACTTCCTCGGGTGCTCAGGAGTCTTTACCCTCAGAAGCTACTGCACCCCCTTTCCGTGGTAACGCGGACACGACTCGTCATCATTATCAGTAGCAGCAGTAGAAATTATTCTATGTGATAAAACTCGATCGGCAATAAATATTTCAAACAGATATGTCCTTTAATTGAGAGAATAAATTCTTTGGTTTTCAGAGGTTAAGTTATTTGCAGCATCTTGAATTCAATAACTTCATTTTATTTTCGAATCTAAATGTTTATCGGACCTTTGATTTCAATGGCGTGTGTGACTCTCTGTTCAAAATAATAAAATTTTTGATAATTAAATCTGTCGTTTAATAGTAGCAGTAGAAATTATTAAATTATTCCATGAGATAAAACTCGATCGACAATAAACATTTCAAACAGATATGTCCTTTAATTGAGAGTATAAATTCTTCGGGTTTCTGAGGTTAAATTATTCGTAACGTCTTGAATTCGATAAACTTCATTTTATTTTCAAATCCACTGTAGGAAGCCAAATGTGTGTCAAATGGTGAAACATTTTTAGTCCTCCAATGCAATGACATGTTAGACTGTCAGATTCAATTATCAAATTTTTCATAATGAAATCTGTTATTTAATCATAATAGCAATTTTTCCAGGAGATATAAACCGTTTCTCAATAAAAGTCCAAACTAGATATGTCACCTAATTGCGAGGATAATTTCATTGGGTTCAGGGAATTAAAATATATTCAACAAGCGTTTGGAAGAATAGTTATCATTATTTTGGAAACCAAAATCAATTGGAAAAATTTATTTATTGGATGGCTAATCGTCCTTCACATTAAATACAAGCAATTTTGAATACAATAATTTTTATTTTATTTTCAGATTCAGTTTGTGAAGATTATAATGTATAGAATGGTAGAGATTTTTTATACCTGTCAAATTCGATAGGTGTATGATTCGTGGAATGAATTATCGAATTTGTGATGATTAAATGTGTCATTTAAACATAATAGCAATTATTCCATGAGAAAAACATAAATGATAATCATAAATTGCATTTCATAAGGAATAACCCAATTAAAATTGTCACTTAATTGAAGAATAAATACATTCGGCTAAGGGGTAAGAACATTCACATAAAGCGTCTTAAAGAACGCTTATTTCATTAAAGAATGTCTAATTATTCTCACCTTATTAAGTTGTAATTCTAGTTTCACTTCAGTGGTAATAAACTATCAATTATATATATATATATATATATATATATATATATATATATATATATATATATATATATATATATATATATATATGGTAATTGAATAAGAAACGATTATCCAACAATAATTCTGCTTTAATTTCAGTGATTACCACCCTATTCTTTGTTGTTGTTGTTGTTTCTAATAGCACTTGTCATAGACAAGCCCACTAACTTTAGAAGTCAGTGATTTTAAGCCAAGGGTGCGTCTCTTGTTTTTTCAGTAACGCCATCTAGGGCCAAGAGAACGACTTAGCTACACACACGTCGCAATCCTTTTTATGGGGCGGACTTCATTCATGCATTTCATTCACTCAGCCACAGATCGTAATTTAGACCTGAATGAGAAAACGATTACCCTGATCTAGTACCCCCAGTAGTATTACTCTCGACATGGAGGACTTTGAGCCCGCGACAGATTTATACGTTCACCAGCCACCACACACACGAGGAGTCTTCAGCAGGCGGAGTTCGATCTCGTAACCCAGGGGGACGGGAATCCAACGCTCTACCAACCATTCATTGAACATATGGCGACTGAATAAGAAACGATTATCCAATAATCGTTCTAATTTAATTTTAGTGGTAATCCTCTTAATCATTACACATATGGCGACTGAATAAGAAACGATTATACGACTATAAGAAGTTACGGTGATCCAAATTTAATAATAGGTATTTAGGCACTCCTTCCAGAAAAAACTACAAGCTGCATTCATCGCCAAATTTTGCGCACTTACTTTCCTCAGTATGTAGCTTCGACTCAGAAGGAAAAAAAATTGTCTTATATTTTTGGCCTATATCATTAAAATAGCTTTGCTGCTTCAATAAGTTTTGTTATTGTTTTATAACTAGCAGGAGAAAAAGAAACTTTATCGCATATTATCCAATTAAGATCTTATCGCCCTCCATCCACATAAAATTATGGACCTGAGTAATGTTGTATATGTATGTCTGTCATTAACGGCCAATAGTTAAAGGATATATATCTTCAAATTTAGGATTTTTTTTTAATCGTGAGAAAATGTATTTTGAACGCTTTTTTGCTGACTAAGTGAAACCAAAATTTGGAACGAAGAAACAATTGTAGGCACAAGATATCAGACCGATTTTCATTTATTTAAGTCATTCCGTTCATAAGTTGTTGTGTTTATATGCATGCTAAAGTACAGACCGACAGACAGTCAACCTTTACTCATATTTGAATCAAAATTTAATACTCATCCATATTTTAGATGCTACAACTGTAGCTCCATTTTCTACTCCATTTTCCACTCCATTACAAAATATATATATATATGAAATATAATATTTTTTTTCCTCTAAAATCGAAATCGAGAATTCGAGAAAGTAACCGCACAAAATATATTTATGATAAAGCCAATAGCACAGGAGCCGCCTATATCGCTCTATAGTATCACCTCTTTGATTTAGGGTTATTTTAAATACTATTCTACTATAAACGGATCTAAATATTTTATTTATAAAGCGAATTACTATTTATATGTAGTGTCATAGATATGGAATTCAATATAATGCGAAGTGGGAAGAATTAGTATTTATATGTAATGTCATTGATATGGAATTCAATATAATGCGAAGTGGGAAGAATTAGTATTTATATATAATGTCATTGATATGGAATTCAATATAATGCGAAGTAGGAAGAATTAGTATTTATATGTAATGTCATTGATATGGAATTCAATATAATGCGAAGTGGGAAGAATTAGTATTTATATGTAATGTCATTGATATGGAATTCAATATAAGGCGAAGTGGGAAGAATTAGTATTTATATGTAATGTCATTGATATGGAATTCAATATAATGCGAAGTGGGAAGAATTACTATTTATATGTAATGTCATTGATATGGAATTCAATATAATGCGAAGTAGGAAGAATTAGTATTTATATGTAATGTCATTGATATGGAATTCAATATAATGCGAAGTGGGAAGAATTAGTATTTATATATAATGTCATTGATATGGAATTCAATATAATGCGAAGTAGGAAGAATTAGTATTTATATGTAATGTCATTGATATGGAATTCAATATAATGCGAAGTGGGAAGAATTACTATTTATATGTAATGTCATTGATATGGAATTCAATATAATGCGAAGTGGGAAGAATTAGTATTTATATGTAATGTCATTGATATGGAATTCAATATAATGCGAAGTGGGAAGAATTAGTATTTATATGTAATGTCATTGATATGGAATTCAATATAATGCGAAGTGGGAAGAATTAGTATTTCTATGTAATGTCATTGATATGGAATTCAATATAATGCGAAGTGGGAAGAATTAGTATTTATATGTAATGTCATTGATATGGAATTCAATATAATGCGAAGTGGGAAGAATTAGTATTTATATGTAATGTCATTGATATGGAATTCAATATAATGCGAAGTGGGAAGAATTAGTATTTATATGTAATGTCATTGATATGGAATTCAATATAATGCGAAGTGGGAAGAATTACCGATATAAGAATTCTATGGCTGCCCTACGTCAGAGGACACATTTTAATATACATTATTCACAAAGACAGTACATGTATCAATAAAAATACTTCTTAATCATTTTTTCATATAATTATATTAGTGTCCTGTTGAACACGATGACCTTTTTGTAATAGAATTCCTTAATTTTTATCCATGGTCAGGTGAAAAGAATGACGACCTGTCTAACACGCCCTCACCATTCAAAGTGCATTTTGAAAATTTAATTAATTGAAATTTAAGCAACATTTTGAAATTTTTCCTTCATAATTTTCAAATATCAAAAACAGAAAAATTTTAAGTGCTCCCGTTTTAAAAAACCACTGACCTTTCTATCATACGATTGGATATATATATATAAAATATTTTACAGAATATGTATAAAATATTTTACAGGGGAAGCAACTAAAACCCATTTACGTAAAATATAAAACGAAATTTTTAGCAACCTTTAGAAACGGATAGTCAACTGGTAGCCTAAGGCAATTAGCATGATTTAAAAACTATATACCATATTTACTTCATCAGTATTTCATTAGATATCATATATTTCACAATACAAATTAAAATAATTTTTAATGTCATTCATTGTAAGCTAAATTATAAGAGCTTAGATAAAAAAAAGCCATTTGCTCACAAATATATATTCTCTCATTCAATTTGCAGAATACCTAATCGTATATCTTAATCTTAATCGTAATTTTTTTGCAAAGCTTTGTGTATAAAATTACTTTAACAAAATAGATAAGAAATATTTAATCATACTATTCTCTTTCAACGAAATGTTAAAAGAGGGGTTTAAATTTCGTTGCAAAATAATGAAAAAAAGAACAAATAGAAACTGAGGAAATTGGATTGGGAAATTGAAAGACTGGATGTTTATTTTTAGAAAACATTTGTATTTTTTCTTGAAAGAAACAAACAACACTGGGTTTTTTTTTATTATTATTTATTCTTTTCGTAACATTTATGCTCGAAATTGGAGAAAAAATCTTTTATCATTATAAATGCATGTAAATATTTCTATATTAGAAAAAATTTGAAAATTATATGAAAGAAAACCTATTGAAAAAATTTGTGAAAAAATTGTTTGCGTACACAAAATATTTCCTCACATATTCTCATTTCAAAAGAATCTTGGTTTATAGATAAATTGAATTTCAAAATTCGAATATTTTTAAAAAATATATATAATGTAGTTTGATATGAGGCTCTCTGTTATTTGCTTTTGCCACAAAATATCACTTATTTTATATGTTTTGCAATTATATCTGTAAATAATTTTCTTTGAATATGATTTTTATAGAGATAAGATTTATATCTAACTAATTTGCTTTCAGTTTAAAAATCCATTTAATGAATCGGAATTTAATGAGTTTTTTTTTTTATTATTTGCAGAAATATTAGCAATATTTGCGTCTTATTTTTTCAACATTAGTAAATTTTATCATTTTATCGTACATTTTATCTGGAATACTACATAGGGAAAATAAAAAACAATTTTGTTGATGTGAACATGATGCGACTGTGTTTAAACATGAATCTACTCATTAAATATTTATCCTTTTAGTCTGAAATGGATAAAAGTTATTGAAATAATATTAGAAAATGTTACCAAAATTATACAGTAATTATAAAGTAAATAGTTCTCGAATTTATATTCAAATTCTAGTTAAATGGTTCGTATTTCAATATTTCATGGTATTTAATGATGATAAACTAAAATATTCTCAAAGCAGTAATTATAATTTTTATTTCTTGAGGCCCTGCTAGCAGCTACAAAAGTACTTAAAAAAATCTGTTTTGCAAAATGTACTAAAAGCTTGGTCGATATTGTGATTCTACAATTTAATTTCGCTTTTTATGAGAAAAAAATCGCTCTAGCTGCAATATCTTGCTTTATATATTGTTGGTTTAATCCCTTAGCTAGAAGAACAACATAAATGCAATTTCCACGATTTTACAGTGGTATTCATGGCACATATTGTTCAATGAGTTAACAGTTACAAACATTTATTCTTTGAATTGCATGTTATAGTTCAATGAGTTAACAGTTACAAACATTTATTCTTTGAATTGCAGAATGTAGTGGCTCTGCTATGAGTTGTCTGACTTGCAGCATAATGAAATCCTTTAAAATTTTTAACTTATCAATGTTCCAATTGTAAACCATCCGTTCCAGATATCTTTACAAACAAAAATAAAATAGAGGAAAATACTGAGAACAGAATGGTCACTCTAAAGAAAATGCACAGCTAATTATTCATTTGTATGTAAAATGTTGCATAGTTTGGAAAAAAAAATTTATAATGAAATCAACTTAGGCATTCTGAATAAACAAACTTGCAGGTGATCCACAGAATTTATCTTTTGCCAATGTAAAGAGTGTAAACTGCTTATCTAGCACTGTACTGCAATTGCTGGTGATTTTTTTCATTTACTTCAGAATTTGTATATCTAAAATTGCTTAATAGATTTTAAACTTTGGCCAAGCATTATAGGCGTATTCAACTTTAAACGTGAGAAAGTTGAATATTATGGTCTGCACTGATAAGATTATTTTATTCATAAAAGGTTTTGGAGTTTTTTCTTTCAACTGGTATGGTCTTGTTCAATGAATCTTATTGTAGTTTGGTGATGTCGGTATTAGTTCCCTTTCCTAACCAAAGATGACAGCGCATTCCTGTTGTCTTGAAAGTTATGCAGAAAAGATTTCTTGCTTGCTTGGCAGTCAAGAAAAGTAGATGTTCACGTGGAGTGTGAACGATCAATAACTCGCGAAGTAAAGCAGGACAAATTTATTTTAACGATCACGTGGAGACCCAGCGAGTTTCTTGTGAAATTAGTAGTTTATGAAGAAATTAATTTTTATTGTCTTTTAGAAATATTCATAACCGTGATATGGAATTACTTATCTGAATTGTATAGAAATAAGGGGTGGCTCAATGTGAATAAATGGATGACTCTTCAAGAAAACTGTTTCCTGATGTTTCTTACATAGAATCTTTTATTATTTGCAAACAGCATCGCATGGTATGTGCTCACGAACAGTACAGAAATACTTCGTTAGGGAAATGACCCCTATATTCGACAGATTTGATTCAGTTTTTTTGTGATCTTGCTCTAGATTTGAATTTTGAAATAATATTTTACGTATTATTGTGTTCTTTATCGTCTATGATTTTATGATTTTAATTTCTTATCTCCCAAAACCTCAACTTCTTGGGATTTTCTAATCACTGCTTGGACAAAAGTCAGATCCCTCACAAAAAAATAAAAGAATAAATACCTGATTTGAATCTATGCCTGAGGGTGACTCTTGGAAAAGTCTTCAGGCTGTATTCATTTTTTCTTTCTTTTTTTGTCATTTTTTTTTCTTTTTGTATTTTACCAGCAGCTACTTATCCGTGATTTCCACGGGTCAGCAATCAGTCCATTTTCTATTGCATTCCTCGTTTTTCGCAGTTTAGTATGTTTATTTTTACTATTAAAGATTTTTATTATATCATATTATTATAGTGTAACATATAGTATCAGTTCACTTTGTTTGAAAAATATTTGAAATTTTCTAATTTGGACAATCAAATTAAATTGCATTTGTTTGAATTGACCTTATAATAATCTATCCCTAATACCTTACAGTTTTTTATAACCATGCTTTATCTTAAAATAATAAACTTCAATTAAGAAAGTTTTTAAATAAAACTCTCAACGTTATAAATTATTAGTTTAAAAAACACTTTATGTTAACACGTTCTTAAATTTAACAAATTTAGTCACCACATTAAACATCTCGCTGAAAAGAAAAAGAAAGCAAAAAAAAAAATTATCTCAAAACCACACCACATAAAAGTTATTTATACCTGAAAATAAAATCCCCTGAGGAAAGTTAGCAGCAAACTCTTCGTTTCCACTGGACACCTGTTTTCAATTAAGGAGTGGAAAAGGCTACTTGTGGGCTGAACCAAAAGCTATATCTTCTGCTTTGGGGCAAAATTCTTTTTTGCGGAATAAATAACTGCAGCCAGAAAGTGGTTCATAAATACATTTTATTGGATAAAACATTTCTTTTTTCCCCCCTTTCGGTTGAAGAAAAGTGTTTTTTTCAATGGTGGATTTTTCTCTGTATTTCATGTTCAATCTTTTGGATAAAATGTTCGAGGACGGTTTAAATTCCACAGATGTTTCAATAGGGGGAAAGGGGGGGAGGGTAAAAATAAATTTTACAGCGGAACAGTTTTTTTTTATTTGATAAGTATATTTAAACATCAAATACGATCTTTCCGTCACCAGTTAAGCCTTAGAGTTCTTATTGGTTGCTTAGGCGACCGGAAGAGTTCATGTCGTTTTTGGGATGTGAGCTAATTTAACATAAACGGGTTGTCAACTACTTTCACAATTTATTTGAAACTGTTTTAGGTATTTCTTTAAAAGATCTGGCAGTTATATCCCTCCTAAAACTTTATAGAAATAAAAGACAAAAGACAATTTATAAAGAAAATGCATGATCTTATAACATTGATAATATAAATTATAAAGGAATGTTTTTTTATGTATATTGCCGAAACAAAGCATTTTTTGAGCTGTAATAAAATTTCATAGACTGTTTTTCCCCTTATAAGATTTAATTATACGACATTCGTAATGTTAACTATACGACATTCGTAATGGTACATTTTTTTCTAAAAAAATTAATCTAGATTCTTGATTTAAAAAGAGTTTTTTAATTCATAAATTGATAAATTTAGATTAATATATTATTGTTATTGTATATATCTATCTAATTCTTGATTTACAAAGGGTTATTTAATTCATAAATTGATAAATTTAGTTTAATATATTATTACTATTTAATATATATGAATCTAAATCTTGATTTCAAATGTATATTTAGTTCATAAATTGATTAATTTATATTAATGTATTATTATTTTTAATACATTAATCTAATTTAGATTAATAAATTAACATTTAATAAGCTTAAATTTAAGTTAATATATTAATATTTTATAAATTATAAATTAATCATAAAATCTAACGAATAATAAATTAATAGAGAAATATGTCACTATTTAATGTGTTTATGCCATAATTCCAGCCAGTAATTCACATGTTATGATTAGATAACCTTATCTCAACTATTTCTTAACTACATTCAACATAGAGTCTTTTGATCTAAATTTTAATCATTTAATCCAAATTAAAGGTGTGAAATGTGAAAATATGGCAGAGAGGAAATCTTTATTTGTTAAAGAATTTTTTACTTGATATCGAAGATACAAGACACATCAAGACATATAATGAATTTATTCCAGATAAGTACACAGCGGAAACTAAATGCAATTTTCATGAAAGAAGTGAAGTAATACTAACATTTATATTTCATTTTTTTTACATTTATGTATCATTTTTCTTACATTTATGTTTCATTTTTCTTAAATTTATATTTCATTTTTCTTACATTTATGTGTCATTTTTCTTAAATTTATATTTAATTTTTCTTACATTTATATTTCAATTCCTCAAGATATCTTCTTTTTTATAAATCAAACCTGACATGAATATTAAAGCTTCTTTTTTTCGTAATTGTACCAGCCGCCTTTAGAAACCAGTTCGTTCACAAGGAATATTGATTCTTTTTAATTTCAATTAAATCCTTTATGCGTAATTTCAGTACCCCTACTGCTCTTAAAGAACGCATCTGTAAACATTACATGTAAAACCCGTATCATTTTAACAGTTTTATCTTATTTTGTTTAAGGAGTAAATGAACATTCCTAATGGATCCGAGTACCACTACGTCATAGCACCAGTGACATTATTGTGATAATAATCTATATTCTGATTGCCCAATGTATTTTGAAACTTTGGAGCTTTCGTTTCTCATTCCGCTGATTAATTATGCAGTTGATGAACACAGTTTTTCTTCTTTAACTTTTTTAAGGCACACGATTTTAAATGAAATGAAATTCTGTATAAAATTTCAGAATATCTCCTAATATTTAAGTAATTAAAATTTCAAAAAATGGCTACGTTGTACATATTTCCATTTATAAAATTGATTTGAACCGAATTAAGTACATTCTGAGCAATGTTCCCGTCTTTATAGCGCCAAAATACAAACAGAAAGATAATAACAAATGCAAACATATTCTTCTATATTATTAGTAAAGATATTTCATTTTCGATAATTTAATGGAGTAAATCAAAATACATATTCCATACCAAAGTAATTTTCCTTGCCTATGACATTAATAAAGAATGTGGTCTCCTGAACAGTCATGAAACGCATTTTTCATAAAGCAAACCACTAAAAATATGCAACCGAAGATATTTTGCTTTCGTTCATAAAGCAAACGTTGTATTCCAACATTTTTACATATTATAGTTTCTCATGGTCTTTCGATTTTTAATGTTAATCATAGACTAACTACTCCGACTCGCTGTAGGGTACAAGGAAAAATATGAATAACCGGACCGCCGCGTCAGCAACACTGGCGGTAACTGTGGTTGAATCCTAAGGGCCATCACCGGCTACGGTACAACCCTTCCCTAAGGAAGTCGTCCTTTCATTGAGGGGAGGTAGCCACACTAACCCTTTCGTATACCATCGTGTGAGAACCAATCACCAAACCGGAAGCTTCTCATCCTCAAATACGCGATGCAC
This sequence comes from Argiope bruennichi, assembly GCF_947563725.1. Classification (NCBI taxonomy): domain Eukaryota; kingdom Metazoa; phylum Arthropoda; class Arachnida; order Araneae; family Araneidae; genus Argiope; species Argiope bruennichi. Next base: position 42,897,070 of record NC_079161.1, on the reverse strand, counting down.
CTCCCTCGAGGGACGACTTTTAATGTTAAGTCAGCCATCTAACTCTCCAACCCGCCACGAAGGCACATAGATTTAAACCATAAAAACTGAATGACCGGACCGTCGCAACAGCGACATTAGCGGGAACTGGGGTTGAGTCCTAAGGGCCGTCACCGGCCACGGTACAACCATCCCCGAAGGAAGTACGTCCCATCATCGATGGGAGGAGTCAGATCCCCCACCCATTAGTGTACCCTACAGGGTGGCGAGATCCAACCACCATGCCGGAAGCCTCTCATCCTCATTCGAGGTGTCCCCCGGGGGTTGACTTTTAATGTTAAGGATGACTAAATCCAACAAAAAAATAATGAAGTTCATCTGTATAAAGGTTTAAGACAATTATTGGTATCATTATTTTCGCCATTGCAATCTTTTTATAGATTCTCAAAAGTTCTATCATATAACAAAAATTAATGGAGTGATATTTCCGTATGAACCATTCAAATGATTAAACTTTCTGTAGAATATATTGAGCCTATAAATGAAAAAAATCCAAAACTACTTAGAAAAATATATGATTTTCCACTAACTAAACAAGTATCTAGTACCCTCACAATTTTCCCAATACTCAATCGAAGAAAATGTTCGCACCTTCTTTAAAAATTTCGTCAATTCAAAAACGAAAATATTGTGCTTCTTTTTCTTTCACTATAAACTGAAATAAAAATCTTCAAGTATTATCCTTAATAAACCATTACATCCATTTTCCGATACGCCCCTTGAAGCATATCCCCCCCACATAGTAATAGTTATACAAACTCACCTACATCGCCTGTTATCATGAATGGACCATTTATCTTCCATAGTAAGGCACCTTTAAGCTCCACTAAAGCACGGTACTGATTACATTTTTTAACGCTTCGATTGACGATTTTCTTGTAAAAAAAACTACAAAGGAAGAAATAATTTTTGGCACATTACACCGGCTTCCAGCTAATCAATAAAGTCTCAGACTCAAAGGATGGCAGAAAGAATCTGTTTCAGCTTGACTAGCGAGAATGGTAAAAAAATTCCAACTAACATTAGATGGAATTTGACAGTATGTCTTAACCTTAGATACAGCGGAATTTCTGTCTACTTTTAGTTCTAAAACTTTAAGGTGGATTCCCACAGTATTATTTTCCAAACATGTCAAAGGTTTTGAACCTTCATGATAAAATGCATCTACTTTCTTATAATCAAAGGTGTTATTTTTTTTAGAAAACTTTTAAAGTTTTATTGCAGTACTAGCTGGTACCCGGCTTCATTGGTGCCAAAGAAGAAATAATTTTGGAAATATCGTTTGGAATTTAAAATAGCTGTCTTGTTTAATTGGAAATGACAGAAAGAATAATGTTTATTTTCTTATCGACAATGAATACATTCATTGAAATTTAATGATATTGTTACGAAATTTGCGGGGTTCGTTTGGATAGTGGGGGTTATATGGTGTGAAGAACGCTCAATCACCAGGCGGCAGTAGAAAATAAAACAACGACGTTTATTTACACGAAGACACACAGGACAGCACAAAGACGACAACTATATACAGCACACAATTATCTTCAGCCGAGACGTGCAGACAACAGCACACAACAGACTCTAATGTGGACCGTAGCGCACAACTTAATTCAGCACTCACTTGACTCCGTCGCTGCTCCGCTAATCTGTGGAAGGCCAGTTCTTTCTGTCGATTCCGACTACTCTCTTCACCGATTCTGGTTCACTACTACTCTACTCTGCTCCGTCGCTTCCAACTTCTCCTCAATTCACCACTGGTTCACCACTTGACTCACACTTGACTTCGGCAGCTACAGGCTGCTCCTTTTATAGGTCTCAGGAGGCGGGGCTAGAAGCCTCTCAACCAATCAGGAACGTTCGAGGCGTATCTCCGTTCCTACTAGACGGATCGGGAAAATTCTCGATGTTTCGGGTATAATCCATTTTGACGCCAAAGTCGCGAAATTCGTCACCAAGTTTGTCGCCAAGCTCTGGGACCTCCTATGGAACCCACTATGCTGGGAAGCCGCATCAAGGATTCGTAACAATATACAAAGAAAAAGAACAAATAATGTTTATTCTTTTTTTTTTCGACTTCCTTATTCAAATGCTTTAGGGTAGACAATATGTTTTGTTCGTTCGTCTTCATCAAAAACAAATAAATTTCTCGGCTGTTCGATTTGTAAGCATCCAGCATACAGCTCTCCATGAGAGAAACGTGGATTTTCTTGGTTCAATAAGCCCTGGCCAAGTTTCATCGGCAGTGCATAAGGTACGAACAAAAAAAAAAATTCATTTTTATTTATCAGATTGTTCGAAATTATCACCTTTTTCTTAAGATTTCTAGCCCTATTTTTTATATGTTTCCACTCTTCGAACTCGCAGGTGCTGTTATTCCTTTTCCAGATTGTAGTTCCAACATGTGGAAACATAATATCTAGAAGCAGTTCCACAAATCATGTTAGTTTTCCGGACATAAACGGCTTCAGCGCTTTTGTCCGCTTTTGCGTGTCGCAAACAAGCTTATATGTCAGTTTGTTACAAGTATAAGCCAAAGGAAAGTAGATTCGGGATAAATTTACTACCAGGTAAATTGGACATTTGTTACAATTTCTTCTTCCGTGTCACATACAGTTTTTCTTGCTTAGTGTTTTATTTGCAATTCTTTTCTGTTCTGGTATAGCATTTGTGATGGAGTTTAATATGAGTAACATTGAAAGTGCTTGTAATTACGTTTCTTTTTAAATATAATGTATTTAAAAGAGCGATACTATTGGTAGATTGTGGAAGATGCAGACGATGATATATGAAAGTATTTGAAAATGTATCAGTTTTTACTTCCTCGTATACATAATATAGAGAAAGTATAGTTATCACCAAAAAATTCAACTCAAGATTCTGACGAATTTCCACATTTTAAACCTCCCTAAAAACACACTTTCCGAAAATGTCCGTTTGTCTGTCCCTGACAATGATAACTCAAAGACGCTTTCAGGTAGACAAATGAAATTTGGTATGCGGTCTTTAATTCAAATTTGCATATTTGTAGCAAATTTTGAGAAAAATCTGAGGAGGAAGTCGGTCTGTCCGACTGTTCGAATAAAAGTTAACACGATAATTACAAAACGAATGTAGCTACATAGATTACATTTAGTACGTAGAATTAACATCTGTATTGTAGACACCTGTCCAGTTTTGAGCGAAATCCAACTACGGGTTGACTGTCTGTCGGTCTGTACTTTCAGAAATATATAAACGCGATCATTCAAAAACGCAATGACTTAAATATATCAAATTTGGTATGGGATTTTGTGACTGTAAGTGTGGTTTTGTGTCAAATTTTTATTTCAGTCGACTCGGAAAAACGCGTCTAAAGCACCAATTCTATTTTTTGGTCCTATTAACTAAATGCCAGAGATTAATCGCCAAATAATTCGCCAAGTTAGTATTTCCTTACTGTTGTACGCCAATGCTGTGTAAGGCGTTTTCTGGCATGAAAGTTTATTAGAAAATATGCAAGAAAGTTTTGAAGAGACCACTCCCAATGGTTTTCCTTACAATTACATTGATGAAGCATTTTTTTAAGCTTTTGAGTTCGCATTTGCATTGCTTTTAATTTTCCTTTCCATGATTTTATCCAAAAGTTTTCATGAATATTCAGCTTTCGATAGCGCAAGATATTATGAAATACTGACGGACGTAAGAAGCGCACATAATGTTTTGTGAAGTATAGATGGGGAAGTGTTCATAAAAATAAGAATTGTATCAATCTTTATTCTAAAAACTAATTTAATAAGTAGTTGTTAAGTCACCGTAATCGCATTCATATTAAAGAAATGATTTAAACATTTCCGTCCTATAACTTCACTTAACATTTAGTGTAATTCTTCAAATTTGGAGTGTGCCACATAGTGGCGGATTTAGACATTTTCTGGCATTAAACAGTCGATCTTATGAGGTTTCTTTTTTAATATGCTAATAAATTTAATTTTATATTTCAATATATTTTTAACATAATAACATGCTCATCATTTATTACGATTTTTTTTTACTTTTTTATATGCAAAAAATAGAGAACATATTGCAATCTTTAATAAATTCAAATTTGAGATTTCATAATTCCTTGAATTGGAAAAGCTCTTTTTTTGGCATTATGTTTGTCTCTCTATGAACTAAAAAACATTTCGAGCTAGATGGATAAAATTTGGTACAAGGACTTTGGTACAAGGACAGATTTCAAGATTTTTATCAAATTTCGAATGAAATCCAATATAACATCCCTTTTTTGATCCGGATGTAAATTGTGCAATTTATAATCAGATAACTTTCCTTTCTTAGTTTTTAAAATTGGAATAAAATTACTTGATTAAATATTCTCGAAACAATGAAAACATTTTGAATTTTGTGGCAGCAACGAAGGCTAAATTATATTACATTTATACTATTATCCTAAAAAATATTATATTAACGAATTATTAAATTTCAAAGAAATTTCGGTATATCTAATGTAATATACTTTAAAAGAAATTTTTGGTGGGATTTTAAATGATATAAAAAGATGTCGGTGGTATTGTTTGAGAAATCTTCACAACGCATAGTCTCGTTTTATTTATGGTTAATTAATTGAATATGTGATTTATTAATAAAATTCAACGAAATTTCACAACTTTGCCTACTTTATAATTAATTAAAATTCAAACTAAAATTTCAAACAGATTTGTACTAAGGTGCCCACGTAAATTTTCTAAAGCACATTTTTGTCAAATTTGGTAATTTTTTTGTCCAAATATAATGCATCAACACACATGCCAAAAATATTTTCCTTTATTTTCAACAGCGAAATTATGAAAATGAACTTCTTCGTAACAGAGATTACTAATTCAAAACATCCTAATAAGTATACATTTTATTGAACAAGTAAAAATAAAATTTTCTCATACTTTACGAGAGAAAATGAGTGCTTTCAAAATAGTAGCTTACTTCAGTGCAGTAAAACAAAATAAAACTAATAAATTTTTAAATCACATTTGCTTTTCCAAAATTAACAGAACAGCGAAACGAAACCAAACGATTTTTAAATTTATATTTGTCTTTCACGATTACCAAAATTCGTGATCGGTTAGGCGCAATTCAAGAATCCACAAGCATGCTCATGCATTAGTTAATGGATAGTAAATATATCCTTTGCATTATTGTCAAAAAAAAGTTCTCAAATGACACAGCTTTTCCTTTATGATAAAAAATTAGCATCCTCACAATCATCTCACTTATTGGTTGTGGTATTTGGTGCCTGGAAAATCAGAATGAGAAAAGAAAAGAAGTAGCCTTTGAGACGGTAACTGAGATTCCTTCGAAAGAATTAACTCACTCTATCTTTAGTTATCGCATTCAAAACGGAATTTAAGTGAAGTGCGGTAATTCTGGCGAGCACTGTCATCCGAACAGAGCTTTTTGTAAGAATTTATCCCTAGGGAAATATATGTTTCCCTATTTGTCTGTAATTTTTTCTCTCCCAAACATCATAAACTCCCTACTATTATGATATTACATCAAAACATCCTTGTTAAATTAGTATATACAAAAAAATAATAAAATTTACTCAACAGAGGATATATAAATTGTTCTATTGTTTGAATTTAATTTTTCTCTCGAAATTAAATAAAAATTGTTGGGTGAGTTAGTGTTAAACGTAATGAAATTGTACTTATTCGCAGTGCTGCCATCTGGCGATATCTTATTCCTGATAAATGGAATTAGACAAAATAATAAATAAAAAGAATGCGAATGCAAGCTTCAAAATAAGGTTAACATTTTTGTTAATGGTATAATGGTATATTAAAAAAAACTGTCACCTTAATTAAGAGAGATTATTAACGCAGCCCATTTCTAAAACAATGGCATGCACATTATTAATTCCACATGGCACCAGTTGAACAGGAATGCAAGTCCAGAAGGTTCTTGATTCGAACCAGAAAATCATTAAAGAACCAGAATGTAAACAAATCTGGTGCTTTTTAAATCCATCCGGGTAAGAAATCTTTTTGCAGGTGCGATACATAAGTTGAGAAAAGGTGCTAGCAGTTTAACCGTTTCTAGGGCAGTGGGAAGTATGCTTCCCACCAAATTTATCAATCTTTGTATGAAATTATGTAGGTTGGCATAAGTTCTGACAAATTTTTTCAATAAGTCAGAAACTTAGATGCTTCAGTTCTTTATCCCAGACAAAATGATGTGTCTTGATTTTTTACTTATTTATTAATTTACCAAATTAATTAATTAATCAAATTAAATTTATCTAATAAGCTAAATGAATCCCTTTTCTTAATCTAATTTCAAGCCTAAAAATATTTTAACATAATATGACTAGAAAAAAATGGCCCTTTAAAGGGTTAAATGGCCTGTCAAATGCCCTATCATACGTTTAAATATGTCATATACCATAATTCTCCCTGTCACATGATCAAGAAAAAAATTACGAAATCTTTTCTAAAATAGCCTTAGTATTGATTGTAGAAGAAACGTTAATATAGCCAAACTAAATTGCCCTATTACCACAAAATGCCCCAAAACATTAATAAAATATCTTCACGATATTATCCGGAGTTTGGAACATTTAGAAACATCAGGAAGTTAATGTACAATTGTATTATTTTGAGCTAATAGGATACTGACTATCCAAAAAGGAATTAATTTTTTATCATTACGTCATAAATTGCCTGTGTTCAAATATAAAAAAAGAGAGAATTCGCCAATTAATAAACGAAATTATGATGCTACTACTTTCATGTAAGTGAAATAATACCCATCGAATGCTACCTCAATAAGTAATTAAATCTACGAACCTTCTTCATTTTCTGATAGAAAAAATAGTTGGATAAACTCGCCTACATAGCGCTTTATCATAAAAGAAAAATTTGTCTTTAATGATAAGATATCTTTAAGCTTCGCTAAAACATGATTGGGATAACATTTTTTTTAACGCTTAGTTTGATGAATCCAAAAACAAAAATGTACGAAGAAGCAAATGTTTTTTGGAACATTACCCCTGCTCCGAGTGAATCAATAAATTCTCATACTCAAAGAAAAGGCAGGGTGAATCTGATTCACTCTTCCAAGAAAATATAATAATAAGAGGGGGAAATTCCAACTAACTCTAAATGGAATTTGACAGAATGTGCTAGGTTTAGTTAAGGCAGGAATTTCGCCTTTCACAGAATTTTAAAGATTCCTCGGAGATTTGACTCTTGATTAAATGTAGCTGCTTTCTTATTTTTGGAAACTTCTTTTTATTTTTGGTGCCGTGTTTTTAGGGTTTTGTTCCAATATTAAAAACAGATCTTTCTTTGTTTTTGAATTTTTTCCGGCGCAGTTCAAAAGCTTTATATTACCGGGGCATTGTTGTTTACAACTGAGCTTTTAATTCTATTAATGTAATGAAATCCAGTATCTCGAATTAATTTCGCATAGCATGCTTTCTACCTCCTAACATCGACTTCAGCATTATTGCAACTTTTCCACATTCCAATGAAATTTGCATTTTCAGGTATTATTGAATACTTAGGTATTGCTTTCAGGTATTATTGAATACTTAGGTATTATTTTCAGGTATTATTGAATACTTAGGTATTATTTTCAGGTATTATTGAATACTTAGGTATTATTTTCAGGTATTATTGAATACTTAGGTATTATTTTCAGGTATTATTGAATTTTTTCCGGCGCAGTTCAAAAGCTTTTTATTACCGGGGCATTGTTGTTTACAACTGAGCTTTTAATTCTATTAATGTAATGAAATCCAGTATCTCGAATTAATTTCGCATAGCATGCTTTCTACCTCCTAACATCGGTTTCAGCATTATTGCAACTTTTCCACATTCCAATGAAATTGGCATTTTCAGGTATTATTGAATACTTAGGTATTATTTTCAGATATTATTGAATACTTAGGTATTGCTTTCAGGTATTATTGAATACTTAGGTATTATTTTCAGGTATTATTGAATACTTATGTATTATTTTCAGGTATTATTGAATACTTAGGTATTATTTTCTGTATTATTTAATTTTTTCCGGCCCAGTTCAAAAGCTTTTTATTACCGGGGCATTGTTGTTTACAACTGAGCTTTTAATTCTATTAATGTAATGAAATCCAGTATCTCGAATTAATTTCGCATAGCATGCTTTCTACCTCCTAACATCGGTTTCAGCATTATTGCAACTTTTCCACATTCCAATGAAATTTGCATTTTCAGGTATTATTGAATACTTAGGTATTATTTTCAGGTATTATTGAATACTTAGGTATTGCTTTCAGGTATTATTGAATACTTAGGTATTATTTTCAGGTATTATTGAATACTTAGGTATTATTTTCAGATATTATTGAATACTTAGGTATTATTTTCAGGTATTATTGAATACTTAGGTATTATTTTCTGTATTATTTAATTTTTTCCGGCCCAGTTCAAAAGCTTTTTATTACCGGGGCATTGTTGTTTACAACTGAGCTTTTAATTCTATTAATGTAATGAAATCCAGTATCTCGAATTAATTTCGCATAGCATGCTTTCTACCTCCTAACATCGACTTCAGCATTATTGCAACTTTTCCACATTCCAATGAAATTTGCATTTTCAGGTATTATTGAATAATTAGGTATTATTTTCAGGTATTATTGAATACTTAGGTATTATTTTCAGGTATTATTGAATACTTAGGTATTATTTTCAGGTATTATTGAATACTTAGGTATTATTTTCAGGTATTATTGAATACTTAGGTATTATTTTCTGTATTATTTAATTTTTTCCGGCCCAGTTCAAAAGCTTTTTATTACCGGGGCATTGTTGTTTACAACTGAGCTTTTAATTCTATTAATGTAATGAAATCCAGTATCTCGAATTAATTTCGCATAGCATGCTTTCTACCTCCTAACATCGGTTTCAGCATTATTGCAACTTTTCCACATTCCAATGAAATTTGCATTTTCAGGTATTATTGAATACTTAGGTATTATTTTCAGGCATTATTGAATACTTAGGTATTGCTTTCAGGTATTATTGAATACTTAGGTATTATTTTCAGGTATTATTGAATACTTAGGTATTATTTTCAGATATTATTGAATACTTAGGTATTATTTTCAGGTATTATTGAATACTTAGGTATTATTTTCTGTATTATTTAATTTTTTCCGGCCCAGTTCAAAAGCTTTTTATTACCGGGGCATTGTTGTTTACAACTGAGCTTTTAATTCTATTAATGTAATGAAATCCAGTATCTCGAATTAATTTCGCATAGCATGCTTTCTACCTCCTAACATCGACTTCAGCATTATTGCAACTTTTCCACATTCCAATGAAATTTGCATTTTCAGGTATTATTGAATACTTAGGTATTGCTTTCAGGTATTATTGAATACTTAGGTATTATTTTCAGGTATTATTGAATACTTAGGTATTATTTTCAGGTATTATTGAATACTTAGGTATTATTTTCAGGTATTATTGAATACTTAGGTATTATTTTCAGGTATTATTGAATTTTTTCCGGCGCAGTTCAAAAGCTTTTTATTACCGGGGCATTGTTGTTTACAACTGAGCTTTTAATTCTATTAATGTAATGAAATCCAGTATCTCGAATTAATTTCGCATAGCATGCTTTCTACCTCCTAACATCGGTTTCAGCATTATTGCAACTTTTCCACATTCCAATGAAATTGGCATTTTCAGGTATTATTGAATACTTAGGTATTATTTTCAGATATTATTGAATACTTAGGTATTGCTTTCAGGTATTATTGAATACTTAGGTATTATTTTCAGGTATTATTGAATACTTAGGTATTATTTTCAGGTATTATTGAATACTTAGGTATTATTTTCTGTATTATTTAATTTTTTCCGGCCCAGTTCAAAAGCTTTTTATTACCGGGGCATTGTTGTTTACAACTGAGCTTTTAATTCTATTAATGTAATGAAATCCAGTATCTCGAATTAATTTCGCATAGCATGCTTTCTACCTCCTAACATCGGCTTCAGCATTATTGCAACTTTTCCACATTCCAATGAAATTTGCATTTTCAGGTATTATTGAATACTTAGGTATTATTTTCAGGTATTATTGAATACTTAGGTATTGCTTTCAGGTATTATTGAATACTTAGGTATTATTTTCAGGTATTATTGAATACTTAGGTATTATTTTCAGATATTATTGAATACTTAGGTATTATTTTCAGATATTATTGAATACTTAGGTATTGCTTTCAGGTATTATTGAATACTTAGGTATTATTTTCAGGTATTATTGAATACTTAGGTATTATTTTCAGGTATTATTGAATACTTAGGTATTATTTTCAGATATTATTGAATACTTAGGTATTGCTTTCAGGTATTATTGAATACTTAGGTATTATTTTCAGGTATTATTGAATACTTAGGTATTATTTCAGATATTATTGAATACTTAGGTATTGCTTTCAGGTATTATTGAATACTTAGGTATTATTTTCAGATATTATTGAATACTTAGGTATTATTTTCAGGTATTATTGAATACTTAGGTATTATTTTCAGATATTATTGAATACTTAGGTATTATTTTCAGATATTATTGAATACTTAGGTATTGCTTTCAGGTATTATTGAATACTTAGGTATTATTTTCAGGTATTATTGAATACTTAGGTATTATTTTCAGGTATTATTGAATACTTAGGTATTATTTTCAGGTATTATTGAATACTTAGGTATTATTTTCAGATATTATTGAATACTTAGGTATTGCTTTCAGGTATTATTGAATACTTAGGTATTATTTTCAGGTATTATTGAATACTTAGGTATTGCTTTCAGGTATTATTGAATACTTAGGTATTATTTTCTGTATTATTTAATTTTTTCCGGCCCAGTTCAAAAGCTTTTTATTACCGGGGCATTGTTGTTTACAACTGAGCTTTTAATTCTATTAATGTAATGAAATCCAGTATCTCGAATTAATTTCGCATAGCATGCTTTCTACCTCCTAACATCGGTTTCAGCATTATTGCAACTTTTCCACATTCCAATGAAATTTGCATTTTCAGGTATTATTGAATACTTAGGTATTATTTTCAGGTATTATTGAATACTTAGGTATTGCTTTCAGGTATTATTGAATACTTAGGTATTATTTTCAGGTATTATTGAATACTTAGGTATTATTTTCAGATATTATTGAATACTTAGGTATTGCTTTCAGGTATTATTGAATACTTAGGTATTATTTTCAGATATTATTGAATACTTAGGTATTGCTTTCAGGTATTATTGAATACTTAGGTATTATTTTCAGGTATTATTGAATACTTAGGTATTATTTTCAGGTATTATTGAATACTTAGGTATTATTTTCAGATATTATTGAATACTTAGGTATTGCTTTCAGGTATTATTGAATACTTAGGTATTATTTTCAGGTATTATTGAATACTTAGGTATTATTTTCAGGTATTATTGAATACTTAGGTATTGCTTTCAGGTATTATTGAATACTTAGGTATTATTTTCAGGTATTATTGAATACTTAGGTATTATTTTCAGATATTATTGAATACTTAGGTATTGCTTTCAGGTATTATTGAATACTTAGGTATTGTTTTCAGGTATTATTGAATACTTAGGTATTGCTTTCAGGTATTATTGAATACTTAGGTATTATTTTCAGGTATTATTGAATACTTAGGTATTATTTTCAGGTATTATTGAATACTTAGGTATTGCTTTCAGGTATTATTGAATACTTAGGTATTATTTTCAGGTATTATTGAATACTTAGGTATTATTTTCAGGTATTATTGAATACTTAGGTATTATTTTCTGTATTATTTAATTTTTTCCGGCCCAGTTCAAAAGCTTTTTATTACCGGGGCATTGTTGTTTACAACTGAGCTTTTAATTCTATTAATGTAATGAAATCCAGTATCTCGAATTAATTTCGCATAGCATGCTTTCTACCTCCTAACATCGGCTTCAGCATTATTGCAACTTTTCCGCATTCCAATGAAATTTGCATTTTCAGGTATTATTTTCAGGTATTATTGAATACTTAGGTATTGCTTTCAGGTATTATTGAATACTTAGGTATTATTTTCAGGTATTATTGAATACTTAGGTATTATTTTCAGGTATTATTGAATACTTAGGTATTATTTTCAGGTATTATTGAATTTTTTCCGGCGCAGTTCAAAAGCTTTTTTTTACCGGGGCATTGTTGTTTACAACTGAGCTTTTAATTCTATTAATGTAATGAAATCCAATATCTCGAATTAATTTCGCATAGCATGCTTTCTACCTCCTAACATCGGTTTCAGCATTATTGCAACTTTTCCACATTCCAATGAAATTGGCATTTTCAGGTATTATTGAATACTTAGGTATTATTTTCAGGTATTATTGAATACTTAGGTATTATTTTCAGGTATTATTGAATACTTAGGTATTATTTTCAGGTATTATTGAATACTTAGGTATTATTTTCAGGTATTATTGAATACTTAGGTATTATTTTCAGGTATTATTGAATACTTAGGTATTATTTTCAGGTATTATTGAATATTTATTATTTTCAGGTATTATTGAATACTTAGGTATTATTTTCAGATATTATTGAATATTTATTATTTTCAGGTATTATTGAATACTTAGGTTTTATTTTCAGGTATTATTGAATACTTAGGTATTATTTTCAGGTATTATTGAATACTTAGGTATTATTTTCAGGTATTATTGAATACTTAGGTATTATTTTCAGGTATTATTGAATTTTTTCCGGCGCAGTTCAAAAGCTTTATATTACCGGGGCATTGTTGTTTACAACTGAGCTTTTAATTCTATTAATGTAATGAAATCTAATATCTAGAATTAATTTCGCATAGCATGCTTGCTATCTCTTATCATCGGCTTCAGCATTATTGCAACTTTTCCACATTCCAATGAAACTTGCATTTTCAGGTATTATTGAATAAATCAAAGAGAAAATGGATCTGTTTAGACAACTACTACCAGGAAAATCGCTTATTTGTTATGATTTCTTCTTTGGTGGCTGGTTTGATTTTTCTTTTGCTATTTTGCAAATAATTCGCTATTTATTTAAAATGAAATTCTGTGAAGAATCCGACAGTCTGGTTTGGTTTGGTTTAGTTATATTAACGTCCGGTTTGAAGCAACATTAGGGCTATTTTGGGACGGACCTCGTAATTTTGAACCGCGGTCAGATGACGAGGACGACACCGGAGTTGGCACCCCCCCCCTCTCCACACCGCACCACACCAGCGGGAGGACGTTTGGTCATGACGGATTTAACATGCAGCAGACCCCCTTATACGACGGTTCTTCGGTGGAATCGGGTCTCGAACCTGAAAACCCTCCGGTTCCGAAGACGAGACCTTACCACCAGGCCGCAGCGGCCCTAGAATCCGACAGAAACCCTTATTGTATTTTTCAGAACTTCTTTGTTCTTTAAATAAAGGGCATCCCAAAATTAAAGAAAGATTTAAAATTACCACCATTCGTGCAGAAAAGTGTTGGCAACCCTATTGAAAAAAACAAAAAAAAAAAAAAACATTTGACAGCTGATACTTTAGGATTAGTAAAAATAGATAGAACAACAACTTGTTTACATTGTTGAATAATATTTTAAAAATAATAAAAGCCGGACGAAACAGTTTGAAAACTTATGAATTGGCTTCCTAGATCGTGTGACTTAATACCATTGGACTTCTTTTTGTGTGGTTATTTGAAGTCAAAGTTCTAGGCTAATAAGCCCACAAGTCGCGTGCATTTTAGGAGGGAATTGAACACTGCATCAACGAAATTCAGCTACATTTATGCAAAGTGATCATGAAAAATTTCGACAAAAAATTGCGTATGTACCAGCAAAACTGTGGAGGTCATTTGCCCCATGTTTTATTCTATACATAAATCTATCATATGTACTTTATGATGCAATAAAAATTTAACAATTTAAAGGAAACAAACTATATTTTAAATTTAATTCAAATATTGCGTTAATACTTTGTTCTGTCGTACAACGCTCCACTTTTACTAACCCTGAACTATCAGTTATCAAAAGGTTTTTATATAGGGTTGCCAACACTTTACTGCACTAATGGTGGTGAATTCAAATCTTGCGTTTATTTTGAGACATCCTTTATAACATTCTTAAAACAGTAGAAATCGCAATAGTTCACTTAAAACTCGGATAACGATGTGCGCTAGTACGTGAAAGAAGGTAATAAATCTTCCTCCCCTTAATAATTCCAAGAGCAGCATTAAATATTTATTACCTTCCGTTATTACCATTATGTTTCAGATACTGCGTTATCCAACGATACGTCAGCGACTATCATAAAAGGGCTGAGAATAACAGTATTTATTACGAATATATTAATTTCAAAATTTTAAGGTGACCTTAAATTGAATAAGATGAAACTCAATATATTTTGCTCTTCTGTTTTCAAAAACAGAAATGCATTGCTCTGGAATATTTTATTTGTTATTCGAAAATATATTATTCATTATTTGTTATTCGAAAATATATTATTCATTATTTGTTATTCGAAAATATATTATTCATTATTTGTTATTCGAAAATATATTATTCATTATCCATCTGACTTAATATCGAACTTGGAATTTCTACACTTCTTATCCTATTTTTTTTTTAGTTGTCTTGTTTTCTAATAGTATGGAATTCAGGTAAATACATTTATATGAAAAGCAAACAACTGAAATTAATTCAATAAATAAAAGCGTTTGGAATAAAGGTTTTGGCTGCATTTTTTTAAATATAAAAGCATAGGTTGTCTTTAAACTGAATGTGAAATTTAAGTTACAGACTCCAAAATAACAACTAGCACTTAGAATATAAATTACTTGAACAATAATAATTTTAATGACACTCTCATGATATAGATTTGACTCAATTACAGTAATTCATGTAAACATAAACTTGTAAACTTATTAAAATAACGTAATTCTACTTTCTGTTATAATTTGCAACGTAGCCAGAATTATAAGCATCAATTCATATATATGAGATTAAAAATATTTTTTTATGAATTCATAATATTGGGCAAATTTATATATTAAGGAAGAGAGATGTACAGGTATTTTGATATATAGAGAGTCAATTATCATCGATATCGATTCGGCAATGGATTTCATAACTTCGGAGGTGAAATGCAAGAATTAGAAGAAAAAATTCAAGAATTAGAATGATATATTCATTAGGAACAAAGATCGGAAATCCTTCTAGAAAATTTTACGTCTTCTCACGAAAGCTATTTAAATGGAAAAGCATGCAATCGAGCGAGTTCTCTCTTTGTAGTTTTGATTGCCGAGTGAGTTCTCTTATTGTTTTCTGAACACTTTTATCCTATTATTATTATTGAATAACATTTTGTTGTTTGCGGTGGGTTTTTGATTTTTGCAGTGATGTATTTGTGTACGCCTGAGCTGAGTTTTGAAACTTCTTTTCCGTATTTTCCTGTAGAATAAAGATTTGTTATCCGTAGAATTAAGCATTATGTTTTTCTTACTGTACACTTTCCTGATGAATTTTCGCAATAATATATATATATATATATATATATATATATATATATATATATATATATATATATATATATAAACGAAATTAACAAACCAATATTCCCAGCGAGACAACAGATCAATTCATATGAATTAGCTTCAAAATTCATATGTTAATTCTAAAACCAATTTCAAACATACTAAATGAAAATAGTATGTTTGATTCTATCGAGAGTAAAAGAGAGAATATATGTAAAATTGTAATTAATACTTATCATGTCGTAAAATTGTAATTAATACCTATCATGTTGTAAAATTGTAATTAAATCCCATCATACTGTTAAATTGCAAATAATTCCCGTTGTAAAATTGCTATTAATTTCCATGATGTTGTAAAATTGTAATTAATCCCCATCATGCAAAATTGAAATTAATTCCCGTTGTAAAATTGCAATTCCCATCATGTTGTAAAACTGTAATCATTTCCCATCGTTTTGCGTAATTGCAATTAAATCTCATCATGATGTAAAATTTTAACTAATTCCCACCATGTTGAAAAATTGTAATTGATCCCTATCATTTCAAAAATATCATTAATGTTTCTTTTGAATAATTACACCCACAGGACAAAATCGATTAATAATCTGCAGAAACTGAAACAGGCATTCGAAATTATGTATACATCTTAAATAATGAAATAGCGAATATATTTATAATATATTCGCTATTTCATTATTTAATATGTTAGTCATTATTAAGATAGTTAGATATATTTATATACACGCAAGATTTGATTGTCAAAATTCATCAAACTCTATGAGTCGAAATTACCAATATGAATTCAATAATTAATTCCTATCAAGTTATAAAATTGTGATTAATCTCCACAATGTTGTGGAATTGTAATGAATTCCCATCATATTGTAAAATTGCAAATAATTCCCATCATGTTGTAAAATTGTAATTAATTCCCATCATATTGTAAAATTGCAAATAATTCCCATCATGTTGTAAAATTGTAATTAATCCCCACCATGCAAAATTGAAATTAATTCCCGTTGTAAAATTGCAATTCCCATCATGTTGTAAAACTGTAATTATTTCCCATCGTGCTGCATAATTGCAATGAATTCTCATCATGTTGTAAAATGTTAACTAATTCCCATCATCTTGAAAAATTGTAATTGATTCCCATCATTTCAAAAATATCATTGTTTCTTTTGGCTAATTACATCCACAAGACAAAAATGATTAATAATCTGAAACAGACATTTGAAATTATGTATTTATCAAAAATAATGAAATGGTGGATTTATATATATATAAATGGATATGTAATAAAGAAACAGATTATTCCACTGAGTTCTAGAAATTATCGCTTTAAACGCAATGTATCACTTAAACCTAATGAATATGAGAAAGCGTATTTTGTTTTATGTTTGTCTTCTGAAATTACTAGAACGTCGTTATCTACTAGAAATACTTTTGGAATCCCTACAAAGGCACTCGTGCATTAGTTAATAAATGACAGAAATATCCTTTTTCCTGCTTGTCAAAAGGAAGCTCCCAAATGACACCGTCTTCCCTTTATGACGAACATTCTCAACCGCACAATCATCCCACTTAGTTATCTCTGATTTCTGGAGCATGACACAGCAGAATACAAAAAAAAAAAAAAAAAAAGAGTGAGAGAGAGAAGAATCAGTTTTATAGATGGTAACTTAGAATTCTCTGGATGAATTTCGTCTGTCAAAAGTAATTGTATTCAAAAGGGAAGTCAAGTGAAGTGAGGTGATTCTGGTGAGGCTTAGTCTTTTGAAGAGAACTTTTTGTTGCACTTGTTCTTCTAAGAAAAGAATGTTTGCAGTCGTTTTTGTTTTCTGATTTGTCTTTTTTTTT
The DNA here is from genome assembly GCF_947563725.1 of Argiope bruennichi. Taxonomy (NCBI): domain Eukaryota; kingdom Metazoa; phylum Arthropoda; class Arachnida; order Araneae; family Araneidae; genus Argiope; species Argiope bruennichi. The sequence continues at coordinate 42,879,578 of NC_079161.1, read as the reverse complement.
TCGTAAACTTCCTGTCATTCTGATGTTTTATCCAGTTGTAGTATCCGTGCCGAATTAACAATTGCTGAGAAAGAACAATGTAATTATGCTAATTAGAAGGAAAATAGAATTCTATCGCCAAAAAATTTTAGTGGTCTTTGTTTCGTTTTATTTCCGTTTTGTTTGAAATCGGAAAAGACGAAATGAAGTTCCGTTAAGTGATTAACTTTCTTTTCAACAACTGGATTGTTTGAAAATATTTATTTTCTGGCGACATTAAATTAATGGGTATTTTTTTAATTATTTCTGAAGCGACGTATAGAAAACTTTTTGTTTAATGCAGGTTTATAAACGATTAAATATTTCCACATTAAATTATAATTATTATATTTTGCTTACTAATTTGATATCTCTAAACTAAAAGAAATCAGTATTTTTTTCTGTAATTTTAGAACTATTTAGAAATAATAAATACCTAAAATCAGGAATAATTTTTTTCCGACCATTTGATATTTTTATTTGTTACATTAAACATAAATCTATTTTTCATTGTCTTAATAACTTTATTACAATATTCTAAAGATAAATTACATTAAAAATAAGTATTATTGGACAAATATTAATAAAATTTTAAAAGGTACATATTAATTTTTTCTGAACATTTGATATTTCGGTTGGTTAACTTAAACGTTAATCTATTTCTAATTGAGTTAATAATTTTATTACAATATTCTAAAGATAAATTATTAAAAATCGAGTATTACATTCGAATATATATTCATTCATGAAATCATTACTTAATAAATGAAAATATTATGATCTTTTTCACTAGAATAAAATACAAACAACCAAGTCAAATGCAACTGAATGCTTATTTATATGGATACACATTCGAGTACATATTCATTCATGAAATCACTAATTAATAAATGAAAATATTACATTCTTTTCTAGAGTAATATATAAACAATCGAATCAAATACAAATGCATATATATACAAATACATATTCATTAATGACATTACCAAATAATATATGAAAACATACATTTTTCACTGGGATAAAATATAAAAAAAAATCGAGTTAAATACAAATCGAAAACAGGATAAAATACAAATAATCATAATCATTATACCCATTTTCCGATATTTTCCGTTTTTTCTCCATATAGTAATATTTATATAAATTCATCTAAACAGCCTGATATAATAAAATTAATATTTATCTTCCATGGTAAGGCGCCTTTAAACTTCACCAAAGTACAATACTGATTACATTAATTTAACGCTTCGATTGATGAATTGTTTGAAAAAAATACAAAGAAGGGAATAATGTTTGGCATATTGCCTTGGTCCCAGCTAATCAATAGAGTCACAAATTCAAAAAGATGACAAAACGAATCAATTTCCCCTTTGCAAGCAAGCATGTTAAGAAAAATCTCAACTAAACCTAAATAGATTTTGACAGTTTGTGTTAGGCTCTGTTAAGGCAAAAAGTTTTAAAGCTTTTGAACCAACTTCTATTGTTTTATTTTTCACATACCTCGAGAGATTCTCTTGATAATAAAAGCAGAACTTTTTTTTTATGTTTAGAATTGTTTTTTATTCGTAATTTTTAGTCTTATGTTACATCGTTACATGTAGACCTCGCTTTTGTTCTTAAGATTTTGCAATATTTTTTACAAGTTTTTTATTCTTTCCTGCATGGACTTTGTTGTTTACGCTCAACTTGTTGTTCTATTAATCCGATGTAATTTAATACCTCGAAGTAATTCTATGAATCATGCTCCTTCGACCAGTATAAGCTGCTTCAGCGCCTTTGCTTATCGCGATCTTACATCTTATGTCTTGCTGGTGTAAGACAGAGGAAAATAGATTCCGGATAAGTTTATTATCTTGGTTATTATTTTTTTAGCATTTTTTCCTTTTTTATCGAATACCTGTTACTCGTTTTCAATACTGCATATATTACGTTCTTCTTTTTTCATAAAAAGTGTAAAAAACTTCAGATTTGAATTCCATCTCAATCTCTTGTTACCAGCGATAATGTTTATACATATCTGCAAATTTTCAAATCCAGTATTCTATAAAAAGGCAAAGGCATTTAGAAATACATCGCACTTGGCTTTGAAATGTCAACACAATCAATAAGTGGAGATTCCCAGTAAATTCAATAATTAATTCCCATCATATGGTAAAACTATAATCAATAATCATTATTTCGGAAACGTCATCATTGTGTCTTTTAAATAATTACATCAGCTCAAAAAATAATTACTCATATTATGGAGAAACAAATATAGACATTCAAAATTATGTATTCTTCATTAATAATGAAATTTCGGTTCAATTATATATATATATATAAGTAAAAATTGTAAAGAAGAAATGGAAACAGTTTATTCCACTGAGTTCTAAAAATTATCGCTTTAAGCGCAATGCATCACTTAACCCTAATAAATATGGGAAAGCGCTTTTTATTCTATGCTTGTCTTCTGAAATTACCAGAACATCTTTCTCTATTAGAAATGTTTTTGAAATCCCTACAAGAGTACTCATGCATTAGTTAATAAATGACAAAAATATCCTTTTCCTGGTTGTCAAAAGGAAGCTCCCAAATGACACCGTCTTCCATTTATGACGAACATTTTCATCTGCACAATCATCCCACTTAGTTATCGCTGATTTCTAAAAATTATCGCTTTAAGCGCAATGCATCACTTAACCCTAATAAATATGGGAAAGCGCTTTTTATTCTATGCTTGTCTTCTGAAATTACCAGAACATCTTTCTCTATTAGAAATGTTTTTGAAATCCCTACAAGAGTACTCATGCATTAGTTAATAAATGACAAAAATATCCTTTTCCTGGTTGTCAAAAGGAAGCTCCCAAATGACACCGTCTTCCATTTATGACGAACATTTTCATCTGCACAATCATCCCACTTAGTTATCGCTGATTTCTGGAGCATGACACAGCAGAATACAAAAAAGAGAGAGAGAGAGAGAGAAATCAGTCTTAGAGATGGTAACTGAGAATTCTCTGGATGAATTTTATCTGTCAGAAGTAATCATATTCAGAAGGGATGTCAAGTGAAGTGAGATGATGCTGGTGAGGCTTAGTCTTACGAAGGAATCTTTTGGTTGCAATTGTCTAAAGAAAAGAATGCTTGCTGTCGTTTTTGTTTTCTGGTTTGCCTTTCTTTTCTTTTTCTTTTTTTTTTCGGAAACTTCCTGCCATTCTGATGTTTTATCCATTTGTAAACATCCGTGCCGAAATTACAACTGCTAAGAACAATGTAACTATGTTAATTAGAAGAAAAATAATATTTTTGGGGTTCTTTATGTGGTTCTAGTTCCGTTATGTTTGAAAGGGGAAAAGACGAAATGAAGTTCCGTTAAGTGAGTAATTTTCTTTTCAACAATTGGACTGATGGAAAATATTTTTTTCTCGTGTATGTCAATTGATGGGGATTTACTTAATTATTTCTGGATCGATATGACAAATATTTTTAACTCATCTTTATAAATGCTTAAATATTTCTACTTAAGTTATAATTACTATATCTTGCTAACTAACCCTTAACTGGGGAGGTGAAATTTTAGGACTGGAAAGGTGCAGTCTACGAGACAGCATTTCATTTAGGCTCAAATTAAATTTTCTAATGAATGTATTAGTATGTAAAACTTCCAATCTATTTTGCAGATATTTTTCTTAATATATAGATATGCTTTAGAAATTTTCAAAATATATTGCCATTGAAAAAAGTAAATGCGTTGGAACATACATTTTCTTCTCAAATTACATGTTATAATAAATAATATTCTTGAAAAAGCATATTACTTTTTACTTTTTAAATCATATTTATTTTTACAGTATATGAAGGCATATAGAAGACGATATAATGTAAAATTCAACAATTATATGAAAAATAAAAAAATCGACAATGGGTAAAATGGGCCTTTTTGATCGGCTTGTGTGACTTTCATAGCACGGTTTTCTAGGGCATTTTAAACATACAGGTTAAGAACAAGTATAAAAATCAACCTATAAATTCTGTATATATATCTCTTGGTATATTAACATGTTTTATAATTTTTTTAAAATGCATTATCACTAGAAAAATTAATTATGTTTGAACATACATATCAGAATCAGTTGAATGCGAACTTTCATCGAAAAACTCTTCTGTACAATTATCCTTATCATTAAAATCACTTTCTGCTTCATTTAAAAGTGTCTGGAGCACTGCTTCATAATAGGATCAGTAAACTGGATGATAATTCAGGGCCCAAGTTTCAGCGCCATTTGCTAAGCCTTGTTTATCACTGGGACACTAACAGGGAGATGCGGTCTTAGAGACCGCGCTCGAAGACATAACTGAATTATTTTAAAAAGTATGTGTTGAAATCGATTGAAAAAGTGCACGTGTATTGAAGGTCACAAAACAGAAAACTACAGGGTCAATCCATTCAATTGAGCTAAAAATAGAATAGGGGTGACAAAAAATCCATCGCTAGCGGTCTCAGAGACCACACGTCCCCAGTTAAGGGCTATTTTGATATCTGTAAGCTAAGAGAAGCAATGTTTTTGTAATGTTTAACTATTTAGGAATAATAAGCATCTGGAATCGTTAATAATTTTTTTTCCGAACTTTAGAACATTTCAGTCTTTATATCAAACTTAAATATATTTTCATTGGATCAGTAATTTTATTACAATATTCTAAAGATAAGTGATTAAAAATCAAGCATTATTGGGCAGATATTAACAAAATTTTAAAAAAGTGTAATAGTTGCATGTTGATCATTTTGTGAAAGAAGTGTTTCTCATAGAAAATGCAGTTCTTTAGGCTGTATGATGAATCATACATGCGTTATAAGATTTGGGTTGTGATGATTAACATGTTAATTAATTTTTTTCTGAAAACAATTAATCATGGTTATATCATAAAATCATTTTGAATTTTTTAAAGGTGAAAGTCTTTCAGAACTGCGTTTTTCAACTGTTCCAGAGTGTAAATATCAGAAGATAAAAATAACATATTTTATCTTACTTCGTTTCGATACAAAGAACATCTTGGATTATTTAATAAAAAAATGCACACAAAACAAGGGAACAACATTTTTTTAAACAAACCGCAACCCTTTTAAACCCATTTTTAACCTTCTTATGATTTATTTAATTTTTCATGTATTAGAAATATAAACTATATATTGATTTGCACTTGCTCCTTTTACATGAAAATAAGCATTAAATTTTCCAAAATTTTTATTTTTTTATCCTTGCAGTCTTTTATGCCTTCTAAAGATTTACCTCCAGAAAAAATTGATTTCGATGGACGTTTTCAAATATTCAAACTTAAGGAAAAACATATAAATTCAAAACAAAACAAATTAAAACAAAATCATGCTAATTTGACACTAATTAAATAAATATCTAATATCCTATATATTTCCTTGATAATTCAACAAACGAAATCGTAAAACATACTCATTCAAAAACTTTTCATTTAATAAATGAAAATGTTTAGAACTTTTTACTAGAGTAAAATACAAAAAATCGAGTCAAAAGCAAACGAATACATATTCATTTGAGTACTCATTCGAGTATATATTCATTTATGAAATCCTTCATTAATAAATGAAAATATTTGCTTCATAATCCACGAAAAGATATCGTATACACATTCATTCAAGAAATCCCCAATAAAATTGTGAAATATTTTTATTAGAGTAAAATACAAATAATCGAGTCAAATTCAAACGAATACATATTTATTTGTGTACACTTTCGAGTATATATTCATTCATGAAATCACTAATTAATAAATGAAAATATTTGCTTGATATTCCACCAAATGAAATCGTATACATGTTAATTCAAGAAATCCGCAATTAATAAACGAAATTGTTAAGTAATTTTTATTACAGTAAAATACAAAGAATCGCGTTAAATGCAAACCAAAAGCATATTTATTTGAATACACATTCGAGTGCATATTCATTCATGGAATCTCTAATTAATAAATGAAAATATTATGTTCTTTTCAAGAATAAAATATAAACAATCGGGTCAAATACATACGAGTGCAAATATACAAATAATATTCATTCGTGAAATTACATATAATAGATGAAAGTATTATACCTTTTCCACTAGAATAAAATATAAACAATCAAGCCGAATTCACACGAATACATGTTCATTTGAGTACATATTCATTCATGAAATCATTCATTAATAAATGAAAATATTTTATTGATAATCCACCACATGAAACAAGAAATCCCCAATTAATAAATAAAATTGTTCGGTACTTTTTATTAAAGCAAAATGCAAACAATCGGGTCAAAAGCAAGTGAATACACATTCATTTTAATACTTATTCGAGTACATATTCATTCATGAAATCACTAATTAATAAAGGAAATTAATATGTTCTTTTCAAGAGTAAGATAAAGACAATTGAATCAAATACAAACGAGTGCGTTTCATGAAATTATCAAATAATAAATGAAAATATTATGTCTTTTTCACTAGAATAAAATACAAACAATCGAGTCAAATGCAAACTAATACATATTTATTTGAGTACACATTTGATTATATATTCATTCATGAAATCATTAATTAATAAAGGAAAATATTATATTCTTTTCTAGAGTAATATATAAACAATCGGATCAAATGCAAACGAATATATATTCAAATACATATTCATTTAGGAAATTACCAAATAATAAATGAAGATATTATGCTTCTTTCACTGAAGTAAAATACAAACAATCGAGTGAAATACAAAGCGAGTCCAGGATAAAATACAAATAATCATTACACCATTTTCAGATACGCTGTCTCTCAAACTGCGTTTTTTTTTTTTTTCCACATAGTGATAATTATAAACGCCCCTAAACAGCCTGTCATCATAAACAGGATGTTTAGGATAACATCATTTATCCACCATGGTAGGCACCTTTAAGCGTCACTAAAACAGAATATTGATTACATTTTTTTAACGCTTCGATTGACGAATTTTCTGGGAGGGGGGAATGCAAAGAAGGAACTAATTTTTGGCACTTTACCCCTGGTTTCAGCTAATCAATAGAGTCTCAAATTCAAAGGGATTACAAAAAGAATCAGTTTCACTTTTACAAACAAACATGGTAAAAAAAAAAAAAAAAAAAAATCTCAACTAACCCTAAATGGAATTTGACAGTTTGTGTTAGGCTTTGTTAAGGCAAGAAGTTTTAAAGCTTTTGGACCAACTTCTATTGTTTTATTTTTCACATACTTCAAGAGATTCTCTTGATAATAAAAGGCAGAATTTTTTTTTAAAGTTTAGGATTGTTTTTTATTCGTAATTTTTAATCTTATGTTACATCGTTACATGTAGACCTCGCTTTTGTTCTGAAGATTTTATAATGCTTTTTACCGGTTTTTCATTTTTTCCTTCAGGGAATTTGTTGTTTATGCCTAGATTGTTGTTCTATTAATCCTATGGAACTTAATACCTCGAAGTAATTCCATGTATCATGCTCTTTCGACCGGTATAAGCTGTTTCAGCGTTTTTATTCGCTTTTGCTTATCGCGATCTTACTCTTGTTTCTTGCTGGTGTAAGACAGAGGAAAATAGATTCCGGAAAAATTTATTATCTTGGTTATTATTTTTTTAGTGTTTTTCTCCTTTTTAATCGAATACCTGTTACTCGTTTTCAGTATTGCATATATTTTGTTCTTCTTTTTCTATAAAATATGCGAAACATTTCAGCATCGAATCTCATCTTTGTTGATACCGGTGATAATGTTTATATATTTCTGCAAAGTTTCATGTTTAGTTTAGTTTAGTTATATTAACGTCCCGTTGTAAAGCAACACTAGGGCTATTTTGGGACGGACCCTCGTAATTTTGAACCGCGGTCAAATGACGAGGATGACTCCTGAGCTGGCACCCTCTTCTCCACGCCACACCACACCAGCGGGAGCTACAAAGTTTGAAGTCAAACATTCTATAAAAATCCGCATCCATTTTTATTTTCTCTTATACGTTGTATAGAGAAAATATAGTAATTTTCAGAAAATTCGAACTCGAAGTTTTGATGAATAGTCACGTTTTAGACCTACCTGAGTTCGAAAAACTCCTTTTTGGGATAACTCAAAATCACTTTTAGCTGGACGGTTGAAATTTGGCATAAGGTATACGCCAAATTTGCAGATGTCTCCAGGCTTAAGTAAAATCTGCTCAGAGATATTCCGATTATTGGAATATAACATCAAAATTACAAAAAGAAAAGAGCTAGACAGAAAAAATTTAGTAAAGATATGTGACATCTATAGTTTAGACACCCTTCAAATTTTGAGCCAAATCGAATTAGATGGTGGTCTGACTGTCAATCAGAAACAAGTAAACGGCATAATTCAAAATTTCAGTGACTTAAATTTTTCAGATTTGATATAGGATTTTGTCATTACAAGTATAGTTTTTTGTCAAATTTTTGTTTCAATCAGTTGAGGGAAAAAGTGTCTAAAACGTAAATTTCATTTTCGGATACTATTAATGAATGCCATCGATTAATCGCCAAATAACTCGCCAAGGATGATATATAAGGTTAAATTCACGCCAAAAGTCTATATTTCGTAACAACTGTACGCCAATGTCAAGACTATCCCCACTGATTTTGTTGACTAAGTCATGAGCATTGTTTGCATCCTTTTCATTTCTTTTTCGTTCCTCATTGTTTTGTCGATGTGATTTATTGTGTCTTTGACCCCATGTTGCATTGTAAGAACATATTTATTTGTGTTTATATGCCTGGAAAACCTTTAAACTGTTTTCAATGATTTTAAATTCACTTGATATGTCATTTATAAAAAAAATCGGTATACACTTTTGTAACTCTATAGTTATATTAAACTATGGTTGTATGGTAAGTTTGGATATTAAAAAAACGCACACTAACCATTTGTTTAAACTCAAAAATCAACGCATTAACAAGAAAAAACCGTGTTTTATCGAAAAGGAATACAGTAGAATCTTTAATTTTTTTCTGCCTTCTAAAATTATTCGAACATTGTTTTCTATTAGATATATTTTGAAATATCTACAAGAGTATTCATGCGTTAATTAATAAATGACAGAAATATCCTTTTCTTGGTAGTCATTTTTTTTACGTAGATCGACCCTCTTTTTAGTTATTGCAGATATACACAAGAATATAAATATACAAAGATTAAGTTATCATGGACGGACATATCTATGATAATACAAAATATGCTTTCATAAACAGACACTTTTTCAAAAATAATTACTTGGCCTCGACAAGATTTTAAAATCAAAATTCATGAAATTCTGTAATTCGATATTCCAAATGGATTCAATATCTAATTCCGATTATGTTCCGAAATTGTAATTAATTCCCATCATTTCCAAAATATCATCAAGGAGTCTTTTGGAATAATTACATCAGAATAGCAAAAATGATTAATAATCTGGTGAAATCGACATGAGCATTGAAAATTATGGTTCCATTATTAATAAATTAGTAGTGTGTCGTGAAGAAATAAAAACGGATTATGCCACTGCATTCTAGAAATTACCGCTTTAACCGCAATGTATCACCAACCCTAATGAATATTGATGAAAGCGCTTTTTATTTTCGGTTTGTTTTCTGAAATTACCAGAACCTCGTTCTCTATTAGAAATGCATTTGGAATCCCTACAAGAGTATTCATGCATTAGTTAATAAATGGCAGAAATATCCTTTTCCTTGTTGTCAAAAGGAAGCTCCCAAATGACACTGCCTTCCTTTTATGACGAACATTCTCAACCGCACAGTCATCCCACTTAGTTATCTCTGATTTCTGGAGCATAAGACAGCAAGATAAAACAAAGGGAGAGAAAAAAAACGATTTTCGAGATGGTAACTGAGAATTCTTTGGAGGAATTAAGTCTGCCAAGAGTAATCACATTCAAAAGGGAAGTCAAGTGAAGTGAGGTGGGTGTGGGTACGTTCTGTCATATGAAAGGACTTTTTTGTTAGACTAGATCTCTGAAGAAAAGATGTGTTTATATGTGCTTTTATTTTCCGGTGATTCTTTTTTTTCTCTTTCAGAAATGTCCTGTAATTGTAATGTTGCATCTTATTGCAATTATTCATACCGAATAAGAATTTGTATAGAAAATTCTATTGGAAAAATTGTATAGAATTTCCAGAATGATTGTTAAAAATCATTGTTTTGTTTTTATTCTATTTCATATCGAATAAACAATTGTACACAAACGTTCTGTTGAAAAGGAAAAATTGTATACTATATCAAGAACGATTGTTAAATTGGTTTGTTGTTTTAATTTTGTTTCATACCGAATAAATAATAGTATACAAATATTCTGTTGAAGAAAAAAAAATTGTACACAATTTTCAGAACGAATAATTGTGCTGTTTTAATTCTCTCTCATACTAAATAAACAGCTGTATATAAAATTCAGTTGAAAAGGAAAAATTAGATACAATTTCCAGAATGATTATTAAAAATCATTCTGTTGTTTTATTTCTATTTAATACCGAATGAACAACTGTATAGAAACATTCTATTGAAAAGGAAAAATTGTGTACAATTTCCAGAATGATTGTTAAAAATTATTATGGTGCTTTAATTCTATTTCATACCGACTGAACAACTGTATACAAACATTCTATTGAAAAGGAAGAATTGTATATAATTTCCAGAACGATTGTTGAAAATTATTTTGTTGTTTTAATTCTATTTCATACCGAATAAACGACTGCATTTAAACATTCCGTTGAAAATCAAAAAATTGTGTACAACTTCCAGGACGATTGTTAAAAATCATTGAGTTATTTTAATTATATTTCATACCGAATAAACGACTACATAAAAACATTCAGTTCAAAAGGAAAAATAGAATACGATCTCGAGAACGATTTTTAAAAAGTCATTCTACTGTTTCAATTCCATATTAAAAATATTTGTGTAATTTCAATTCCATGTTTAAATAGAAAATATTTATATAAAAAATATGGTAAGCATTCACTTTTTCCTAAAATATTAAAAAGTAAAGGATAATTTTTCTCTCCCTTTTATGATCAGAAGATGATTTTTAATTATTTTTAAGTTAAAAATCTTTATTGGGTGTGCATTTTTAAGGATTAAAAAACACTTCATTAGTTGATGGATATTCGTTGTTTACAAAGTCCCTATTTCAGAGTTGAATATCAAGAATTACCATTTTGATGCTTCCGAAATTTCTTGAAATTAACCGATAAAATCATTGCTCAAGTAAATAATTTTGTCTTCAGCAGTGCAATATTCATAAAATGACATTCCTTATGAAACATCTTTATTTCATAGCAATGCATATTTTTTATAGTCTTTTTAATCCTGTACGTGTTTGAAAATTGAATATTTTGAAAAAAATTTAATCGAAATTGCTTTGATCACATGTTTTGCCAAAAGCTTAATTTTCAAATATTTTTGTTATATTTCTAATATTCATTTCCCTTAAAAACAAAGTGAATTTTTAAGATGCGTTAGGTTGATTAAGGTGAGGTTTTAAGTTCTACTCTATATTTCTACTTTTCTTCAAAGAATACGATACGTTTTTATGTATAAAACTATTTGGAAATATATATGCCCCAATTAATTATAGTATATGTTTCATCTTTATTCTAGATATAAATGAAGCATAATTTGTCCTATTTCTTATTAAAAATTTTATACATGGCTTATTTTATATCGGTTAAAATCAATCAGGAATTATTATTTCTAGATTTTTTTAAACATTCATAACATTTTAATTCCGAAATTTACTTTCGTTTAAAAATTATGAATATTTATCTTGTACATAGCATTTTTTCCGACAAGTTATTACATCAAAGTTAAATTTTCGTTCATTGACTAACGCTAACATCTATTTTATAATAATTTTTTTTTTAAAATAATAATCTGAAAATGATAAAAAAAAATTATAGAAAAGGAAAATTTCTTATACTTATCCTAAATTTTATGTGCAAAAATTAGACAATAGGTTTTAAATACCAGTTAGATTTAACTTCTAGTCTATAAATCTGGAAAAAAATTGTGCATTTTGAATTCATTTTATGTTGTTACTTTTATCCACATGAATTTAAGACAAAGAATTTTAAAAAGAAATAAAAAAACTTCATTCAGTCTTAATGCTCATGCTTTTAATAATTTTTTAGAAAATAATTGATATGGAGAAAAAATGTTATATCTCTCTTTCTTATTGTATTTTCTGGTTAAGATATTTATTTCAATAGTATAAAAATATGAAACCAAAGTTTATTTATTTACAATTTCGAAAATAACAAGAGTGGCTTTCCCCAATTCATGTTTAGACGTAAAGTTTGCAAATAGATTTACATATTTTTGATACATAATATTAATAATTGTAGCAATGAAATTCATCGTTATAATAAAGAAAAATTAAATATCTATTTTATGGAAAATGTTGAATGCAACAACAAAAAAAAAGAATTTCTAAGCACCATAAATTGTAAAATACGCCATTAAATAAAATAAAAATTTTAGCTTAGATAAAAATTTTATTTTACAGAAATGACATTAAATTTCTTTTCTTTGTTGCTATTATTGTTAAGCTGTTTTTCAAGCAAATTAATTTCTGTAAAGGAAAATATTTTTTTTTTATAAATATGCTCTCACAGTTTCTGCTATAATTGATTTATTTGTGAATATAAAAGAACTTTTAAACATTTTTATTCAATCCTACATTTTTGCAAACGATTTTCCGTGAATCTGTTGACACAATTAATACAACAATAAGCTTAATTGCGAATATAAAATATCTTTAAAGAATTTTATTCATGGGTGCATTTTCGAAAAATATTTTTCAAAAATACACTTTAAGACGATCTTTCAATATTATTCTTTTCCGCGAAAATATTATGATCTTCGAAACACGTAAACAACCTATTCAACGGAATTCCTGGAATGCAACTGAAAATGAACTTACTTTTAATCCATACAAATTGCCGAACATACATTGCATTTCTTACATTCGGTTTTATAAATTTTCTTAGAAGTTTTTTTTGTTAAATTCTGTCTCAAATAAACTAGCTGATGATTATGTTCACACAAATCTTACTTATAATTTGTTTAAATTGAATATAAATCAACGTTAACGAATTTGTTTGTTTGCAGGCCATTTTAGCAAAAATACGCTTTGTGATATTTTATGATTATTATGCGTTTCGATAAAAGGATAAAAAATGTTCGAAAATGTAAACACTAGATTCAGATGGATTTGAAGAATGCAGTTTATAATAAACAGAATTCTTTACACCGGGGTTTATCAATTTTCTTATAAGTTCCTTTTTTCTACATTTGTGACGTTCTGTCTGAAATAAATTAGCTGACGAGTCTGCTCACAAAATTCTTATTTTTAATTCGTTTAGTTTAAATTAACGTTAACGAATCTGTCTGTTTACAAGCAATTTGGGAAGAAATAATACTTTTAGCGACATTTTATGATTATTATGCATTTCGATAAAAGGATAAAGATGTTCGAAACTGTAAACACCCTATATGTGTTTGAAGAATAGAGCTAAAAATAAGCTAACTTCTAATTCATACAAATTATCAAACATACATTGCATTTCTTACATCGGGTTTTATCAATTTTCGTAGAAGTCTCTTTCTGCTGTATTTTTTAAGTTCTTTCTCGAATAATCTAGATGACGATTCTACTCACACATATCTTGCTTACAATTTGTTTAAATTGAATATAAATTAGCGTTAACGAATGTGACTGTTTTGAAGTCATTTTGGCACAAATGGACTTGGTGACGTGTTACGATTATTATGAGTTTCGATAAAAGGATAAAGATCTTCGAAAATGTAAACACTCTTAATGCAGTTGATAAAAAACTTCCAATTTTGCAGTTAATAATGAACTTCCAACCTTGCAGTTGATAATAAATTGCATTCTTTAATCTGGTTTTATCAATTCTCTTTTGTAATAATTGTTAGGATCTTCCTCGAGTAAATTAGCTGACGCCTCTTCTCACGCAAATCTTACTTAAAATTTGTTTGCCATTTTGCTTTCAACATCTTTAGCCTTTCAAACTGACAAAATATCTTTTAAACAGACAAATTCATTAAAGTTTATTTATTTGTCTTTTAAAAGATATTTTGTCAGTTTGGAAGGCTAAAGATGTTGAAAATGAAATGTTAAACAAATTTTAAGTAAGATTTGTGATACCAAATAAACGTCAGCCAGTTTATTTGAGAAAGAACTAAACAAATACAGCAAAAAGAAACTCCTTAGAAAATTGGTAAAATTCGATGTAAAGAATGCAGTTTATTATCAAATGAATTCTTCAGATTCATCTGGATAGGGAGCTTACATGCAGTTGAAAATAAACTTCCAAAAGACATAAATGAAGTCACAGCATAAATGCCTGCATTTTTTTACATGATGTTTCATCCATTTTCTTAGAAGTTTCTTTCTGTTGTTGATATTAAGCTCTTTCTCGTGCAAACTAGCCATCAAGAAGTATCAGAATTTTTTCATAAGTCCGCTCTCACAAATTTTGCTAATAATTGTTTTAAATATGAATATAAATCAATCTTTACGAATTTCAGACAGTTTGTAAATTACTTTTACAGAAATACACTTTGAAACCGAATATGATCATTATACCTTTCGATACACTTCTCTTAATATAACGAGATCTATTTTATGGAAGTCTGTCTAGACCCAATAATTTAGAAAATCTAGCCCTATTCCGTTAAGTTTGGGGTCTAGAACTACACGTCATGCTCTCTCCCCATTTTCAATAAATACCTAACGATCTAAAATTGTTTTTCGCCCCGTGGCAATCCCACCGCTCCAATTTTTATCGTCCTATTTTATGCCTGGAGGTAATCACCCATTACAGGACCAAAATGGCAAAGGGGGGTGACGAGGGAGTAGTAATAACAACGTTCCATGTCCAAACTTACATCCACCCCTTATGGGTTTCAATTAGTCTCTCCTACTACCAGCGTGAGGACAGGGATGGGAGAAAAAAAATGGCACAATTGATTTTCTACTTTTCAAAATAAACTGCTACTCTTACAAATTGCGCCTTCGTAAGAACAAGATTAAAATGGTTTTAAGTGCGTTGAGCAACTTTCCATTTTTAGCGAGCAACTGCCTGAAGTAACTAATGGGAAAAAAAGCCCCAAAAGACACCTGTCCATTGGTTAATGGCCTTGTAGCAGGAGACCCGGGTCCACGGAAGACTGCGTTTAATCACATGGTGTGGAACGTGCAATTTTTAGGGCTTTGCGGATTCCCATTCTGGAAAGCGTAATTAAGCCTCCCGCTTACCTAAACTATCTTAATCAATATGCAAATATAGCCGTGTACGCATCAATTTGTTTGATCGTGTTTTGCTCGGTTTTGGAAATATGGTATTAGGATTTGATGGGTTATTTAAAAGTTCAAATTATTGGTAAATAGTCTGTCGATAAAAATCATTGTTTTGTTTTTAACTAAACGTTTTGTAGATAACAGAAATGTGTCGATGCCTTATTTATTAAATTAAGCTGTGATGTGACATCAATAATTTTATTTCGAGTAAATTCGAAATTTTATTTTAACATATTGACTCTTCCTGAAATATTTAAGAGTTAATTATGTGACATTTTCGAATTCGTTTTGAAATTACTTAGCAAAATCGTATTAGAATCTCCCACAATTTCTTGAACTTATGAAGCATTCCTTTTCGCGCATAGTAACGTAAACATATCAATCTGCTCAAAAACAAATAATTTCGCTGGACATCTTGCTTTAAGCGTTTCAATGGAATCTTATTTGACATTATTTCCTATAACTGCAGTTGTTGTGTGAATTGCTTCACTGGACATCTTATTTTCAGTTGCTTGAATGATATATGACATTATTTTCAGATAACTGTAGTTGCTATGTGTATTACTGAACTTGACGTCGTACTCTCAGCTGTTTGAATGGAATCGTATTTGGTATTATCTTACGATAAGTTATGTGAATTACTTCATTTGACTTCTTTCTTTCAGTTGTCTGAACGGAATTGTATTTGTCATTATTTTTAGATAACTATAGTTGTTATGTGAATTACTTCATTTGACATCGTAATCCCAACTGTTTGAACGGAATAGTATATGACATTATCTTCTGATAACTGCAATTATCTGCATTTCTTTACTTAACATCTTACTCTTAGCTGTTTGAACACAGTCGTATTGCCATTATCTTCCGATAACTGTAGTTGTTATATCAATCACTTCATTTGACATCTTACTTTCAGCTGTTTGAACGGAACCGTATTTGACATTATTTTCCTGATTATTACAGTTATTAGTGTATTACTTCACTGAGCATCTTACTCTCAGCTGTTTGAACGGAATCGTATCTGACATTATCTTCCGATAACTACAGTTGTAATGTGATTACTTCTCTTGACATCTTACTCTCCACCCTTTGAACGGAATCGTATTTGAAGTTATCTTCCAATAACTATTATGTGCATTACTTCCTTTGACATCTTACTCTCAGTTGTTTGAATGGAATTGTATTTGACTTCATTTTCCGATGACTGCAGTTGTTACGTGAATGTGCCAGATCCTTTTGGGTATAAATTATCGTTCTGCTTTATGTAAGTCAATCAAAAATGTAGCAGTCTCGAATACATTGTTTGAATCATAACTAGATCGAGTTAAATCAGTTGGTGAAATTGGACAGGTCCACTATAATCTACCCTTGTTCTTTAATTAATATGTAACTAAATTAATAGCAATTCGATGTTGTATCACAGTGTCAATTGCTGTTATTAAGATGTTGGAATGTAGTCAAGCATTTAAATTCATGTTTCTGTTTTCAAGTAAACATTTATGTGTTTACTTATAAAAAAAAATTTATAAGTAACTTTCGTAATTATCGTCCTTTAGCCTCGATTCTCTTTTACATTATTTTCTATTCTATAATCCATTGAATTTAGATAATTTTTGTTTCAGCAAAGCATTGCGGGACGATATAGATTTTAGAGAAGTTTTAAAAAATGGTTATCCGCTAACTGAGTAATTTTCTTAACATTTTTGTTATGATTCATATGTCAGAATATACCAGTCTTAAGCCCAGAATAAATTTTGTCTCCTTCTTCTATTCAGTCCTTTCTTAAGCAATATTCAAAATTCTTTAACTTATATTCACCACCAAACATTCCTTTCTTTCATTACTGTATTGTGTATAGGTATTGTGTTGTTATGTTTGTTAAATATTTGATATCAAATGAATTTTTACTACAATAATATTTAATTTATTGATATGACAACTTTTAATGTGAAATTTATATATATATATATATATATATATATATATATATATATATATATATACACACAAGCATTTTTTTAAACATTGGTAGACAGTATGTACTTCAACAAAGAATTAACACTACAATACAATCAATTGGGTGATGAAATTTTTCTTTGACTTCCATAAACAGAAACGAAAATGTGAACCAGTTTCCTCTGAAACTATTCAATGAATGCGCTCTATTTCTACGTATCATAGCTAAGATAATTATATTTCTATGTCACTTTGAACAACAGAAGATGCAACAATGACCTCTAACATGAAGGTACTTGACTTTGCTGTATATTACATCAAATGGAATTTGAACCAATAAGCAATTAGTCGTAATCTTTTATGAACTATTTTTAAATTTATATGCAATTAGTGGAAATTATATCCCAAATGGAAACTAGTGATGAAAAATTTACTTAGCAAGTCCTAAACTATATGCGTCAATATATTAAAATCTACATGGTATACATTATACTATCAGTACTTTTTCATTAAGACTATTATCTTGCATTGAATCATTTTAGTTATTTTTCTAACATAGTTTTCTATTTCCTTGCAGAACCCCATGCATCGACTCTGCCAAGAGTAACTTTCAGTCAACCACAAGTTCGAACTGAAGAAGGATCCTTCAGTCAACTGCCTTGCGTAGCTCAAGGGAATCCCCCACCAACTTACAGGTAAATACTACATCCCAAATTATCATTATGGGTTCAACGCGCTTAATAAACTAATGATTAATAAACAATTAAATGAACAGCGACAAAAGCAGGTAATTTATTAAAGCTATTAGATGAAGAGTTATGGATGTATTATGCTTCTTAATTAGATAATGTATCCTCTAATGGAAATTTTTAAAAGCATAAAGGAAAGTCAATATAAAAACAATGGGGAGTTTTTATGAAACGGCGTCACCTTCAGATGGCGCTACTAGTTTTTTATGGTTTCTTGGCTTTAAATAATTAATTTTGTGCCTCCAAGAGTCGCGAGAATTTGCTTTCAGATTAAATTTTATCTCACTCTTGTAATACGCAATTTATGCTTATTCTTTAACGACTTTTTGCCTTTTGTATCTATATTTTTATGGCTTTATTCACATCGTTACGAAATACGAGTATTTCTCAAAAAAATTGTCAATATTGTGTAAATATCTGTCAATTATATAAAAAAAATTATGTAAACATTGCGCTTTATTCGCTTTATAATTGGCAGATAACGAGTCACCTGACCGATGATATTTGAGGTTTGTTTTACCAGTATTGTTTGAAATATTTAATGAAAATTATTATTACGTTGTAGTAAGTATTCATGTTGTACTTGATAATGAAATGGTGACAAAACATAAAATTGAAGCCTTAATTAAAACCAAATTAGCAGTAAATGAGTTTAAAATAATATTATTTATTAATTTTGCTTTTAGACACATTGTTTGTGGAAACACTGATGAATAAATTTCCGCTTCATTTACTTTTTTCAGTAGCGGGACATTTTCTTCTCTTAGCTAGCAATCCTCTGAATACCTATATAACCCTGCATTATCTGTTATTTTCAATTATCTGTTATTTATATTATCTGTTATTTACTATAACATAAAGAATAAAAAAGAAAATGCCCAATCAATCAGTTATTGATTACTTTAAGGCCAAATAGTATCAACGAGCTATATGCATATGCAACCAGTTACGCAATAATTGTTCCCGTGAATCTTTATTCTGGCCGTTGTTTGTAATTGGACTAATAAGCCATCTGTGATCAAAGCTGCGTTGAAGAACTTCCAGTCCTTGATTGAAACTGAAAATTACGCAGACGATTTTTATACGCTTCAAAAAATTAATTCATATTGTACTTGAAACAACCTATGATTTGAATACGATTAGCGGAACAATAATCGTTTGATGCAACTAGGTCCGCAAATCAAACGTCACTTCCACATCTGCCATCAAGTCTACAATCTTTCGTTAATTTTATTTGTTATGTCTATTTTACTTCTGATTTTTTTTTAAAAAAATGTGAGTGGAATCATGATAGAAACTAGAGTAATAATACAAGCTAATAACTGAATTTCTTGAAATTATAATCAAATATAAAAATTTGAGCTTTTAGGTTTAAAGAAAACGATTATTTGGCAGTCCAGTATTGATGCTTACTCAGATATAATTCAAAAGGCTGAATTTTTGAAACAACATTTTAAATTAATTCATTTTTACCAGAAGAACAAGAGGAGAAAGTTTTCATAAAATATCGTTCTTTCAAATGACTATATCCAGGTATAAATTATTCGAAAGTTATGCAATCAAGTGAAACATTCGAGGAAGTGACAACTTAACTAAGCGGTTCAAAACTAATTGCAGTCGTATAATAGCGCTATAAGAATATAATAATTTTAAAACATTAAAGCAATATAAGGTCGAAAGAACAATGTGGTTTATGCATTTCAATGCTATATTGCATTTTACATCGCAATGTTAATAAATACTATATTAGCTATATTCGGCTGTTTTGATTATGAATTAATTCATTAAGAAATCGGAACTAACTATATAAATAATATAAGAAGTTTGTTTCTTTGCTATAGCATCTTCTCTATCTTGGTATTCAAAAAATATTCAAATCGGAAATTAATCACTGAAATCGGAATGACACAAATAGTGATCTTCTACCAACAGAAAAAAAATGTAATGTCGAATTCAAAATAAAAACACTGAAAAAATATTGGCAATAACCTTCAATTTGGCCCATGAATGAAGAATACAATGAATCAGCATAAATATTATTTATTTACGCTTAAGCTTATTCGTACACAGATAAATCAATCACTTTAAAATTTAAAAATCTCGTTGACGCCAAAATAAAAGTTAGTATCCAGTAATGTTTCATATAAGAAAGAGGCCGGGATATTTTTAAATTACAGCGTTACAGATAGCGATAGATAATTATATATGCTCATTATTTAGTTCTAAGCAGAGCTCTTCCCATTAAATATTTTTCAGGATGCTGCTGAGAAGTAAAAATCTGATTGTGAATAGAAATTATTTAATTCGAAGCTTTGAACCGAAATATCATAGTATTTATTTTTTATTTAAAGTTTTTATATTTTTTTCTGTAAGTCAGCATTAATAAAAATACTTGCCAGCTACAAAATATTGCTTTCATAAAAAAAATCATTCTGAATTTTGAAAAGCATGGAAGCAACAGCTGCGAAACAGCTCAGTCATAAAAACAACAAACTCAATGTAAACTTTCGCAGACGATAATTTTCTTTACTAAATATTTTTACGTGTAATTTTTTGTACTAATTATATAATTATTACATAAATAAAATAAAATACTCATAACCGTAATTGTAAAGTCAACACAATATATACATTAATATTTGACTTATTTTTAAAAAAAGTATAATTTTTTTTTTCTACACAAAGATCATCTAAAGAAGAATCTATTACAAATTTGGATGCTATCATGATATATGCAGCTCTGGAATTCTATACTACAAGGAATTTTTTGAAGAATACAACTCCCATTTGCTTTATAAAAAAAACGTGTCTTCAAAATGAGAAAGATGTGCACAATACTTTGGCAAATCGGAAAAAAAAAGAAAGAAAGAAAATCCAGCAAAATCTTTTTTAAAAAATATCTGTGATTTGTTTCAATTCCCTTGGGGGGATATGTATCATATTATTCTCTCTAAAAATTGCATCTATATTTCAGAAAAAGAACATTTCTGTTCCATAAATCCAATTGAAGTGCAAAAAAAATTTAGACAGATTAGAAAAAAAAATGTCTTTTTCGTTTTTGTAAGCCAAGACAGAGTTGACATTTATAGATTAAACAGTCTTTCGTGTCATTTTCAGCCAAAAAATGCGTCATTTGTCTTTTGAGAAATGCAAATAAATATATACCGGTTTATAATAAGCTTTGTATTGAATGTCAGACATTTCTTTTCTTGTATGGAGCAGTAATGTATAATTAAACGATTGCTAATATTATTATGGATATATTCAATATCTTAATATGGCCCCGTTTTGACAAAGAGTATGTTTCTAGCATTTCGAATTAGTTAAATAAGAAAAAAAATCTAGCATAAAGCTGATTATGGCTTTTAACTGTATACCTATGTGGCATTTTTTTTTGTTGCTGTTGTCATGGTGACGAGGTAGCATTGGCAAAAACAAATAAATGAATTAAGGCTAATAATAATTTATTCTGAAATATAGTGTTAGAAATGGCTGTTAGTTTTTAACAGTTTTATTAAACCTAAATTGCGTTTTTTGTTTGTTTCTGAAGAGGGAATATTATAGCAGTTTCGCCTTAATTTTGTTTTGCTAAAGATTTATTTTTTATTTATTCGATCTCAAAGAAAGTGAGTTTTATGAACAATATTTAGAGCTTAATATTTATATTTCAATCAATTTAATTTCATTTTGAATTCATTTTTATTCAAGTAATGTTCCTGCTAATCAACTTTTAAAAAATTAATATTCGATTTCAAAATATTTACGATAAGGAATTTTAAACCAGAAATTGAAAAGTAAGAAAATAATAAAAATAAAAATAATTTTTAGTACATAAACAAAGCATGTTTCTAAAAACTGTTTTTTTTTAATTATCAAAAAACAGGTTGATCTCAAATGAAATGGAATTATATGTGATGATGTCACTTCTACGTATCGAAGTCAATTTTTCTTATCATCTAACTTCAAATTGCAAATTATTTGAATTTGTGTTTGAATTCATGCTCTTTATATGTATGTGTTTTGAATTTTAGTGTTTTTACTGAATTGGAGAGATTTAAAACTTAGACATTCATCAAAATATTAAAGTGATTATTATACATTTTAATTATGCACTCTGCATATAAAAAAAATAAATTCGAAACTTTTCAAAGTTAACGAACTGTTTAATACGATTGTTCTAGATATCACTGCACTTTATTTCGTAGAAGTTTCGATAATTTTTCTTAAAATTAAACTAAAGTTAAATATTAATAAGTACTTACTAAAAATCTCATTATTCCTGTTCTTCAAAAATTGTCACTCGAGCTGAAAGCTTTCTTGCTATATCATTTAAGATAATTGCTTAAAAGCTCCATTTACATTATAAGTGGAATACTTCAGAAGGAACTAATGCAACTTAAATAAAAATCTGGACATAAACCCATTAATAAATGTCCTGTGAGAAGAATTCATCGTAGCCGCTGAAAGAAATCTATAATTTTGAAAAGAACTCTTTTTTTATCCCATCTTCCGATTGCGTAACGAATCGACGGAAGTATCAGACGATTTTTTTCTGCCATGAAAAACGTGATTCCAAATCGATTTTGATTCGATAAAAAGTTTGATTAATAATCCTAAGTGAAATCGATTTAGCCAGACGTAAAAGATTCGTTTCGTTTTGTGTTTCTAGTTGAGACTGGGACCCGATGTGTACTTTGCTTTCATTTCTGGATTGTATATTGTTTCAGGCTATTAAATGGATTATTTAAGTTTCGATATTAAAATTAGTTTTGCTTCGTCTTCTTTAAAAATATAAAAATATTTAAATTTTTTATTTGCAATACGCTAAGAGAAAATATTACCAAATTTAAAAACTTCAACCTCGATATTTTAATAAATCTCCAAATTTTATAGACCTGTCTGAAACCGAAACACTATTGTCTGTCTATGAATGCTATAATTTAAAAGGTGAAAATTTTTAATTGTTAAGATAAATATTGTGGAACAAATTAAATTTTGAATTTAATTCTTCAAAATGCGATCCATTTTTTTCGTTTTCATTTAAATAAGATTCTCAAAAATGCAATAGAAATATATCTACCAATGGGCTTTTATGACTATATTTGCAGGTTTATATGAATTTAGAATCAAATAAATTAACAGATTAACTATCGGTTGATCGAATTATGATTGATTAGCGTATGAGATAATTATATTTAGGCATTAAACAAGTTAGATAAGTAGTACCAAAATATGGCCTTCTTTTGCGATCTACTGAGTCTGCCAAAGTCTATCAAATTTTGAGCCCTTTACTTTAAATCCAAAACGTGTTTTCGATATTTTTTTTTAACTTTCTTTTATACGAAATATACAAAAAGGAAATATC
Source organism: Argiope bruennichi (assembly GCF_947563725.1). Classification (NCBI taxonomy): domain Eukaryota; kingdom Metazoa; phylum Arthropoda; class Arachnida; order Araneae; family Araneidae; genus Argiope; species Argiope bruennichi. Next base: position 42,856,115 of record NC_079161.1, on the reverse strand, counting down.
ATAATCAGGAAAGAATTCGAACTCCATATTTTGACGAATCACAATTTTTCAGACATCAGAGTCTGAAAAACTCATTTTTGGGATTCTGCCTGTCTATGAACACCATAATTCAAAAATTCTTCAAGCTAGACTGTTGAAATTTGGTGTATGTCTTAACGTCAATTTGTAGATTTCTATAAAATTTTTAATTAAATACATGCAGAAAAAGCCCTTTTATTTGATTTTCCTAATACAAGTGAAATATTAACTGCAAGATATAAAGAGATATATAAAATTTGGTACGCAGGTTTAGTATCCAAAATATAGATCCGCATTTAATTTTCATCCTGATTCGATGAGGGTCGTCTGTCGGACTGTACTTCTGTAGCGTGTAGAATACATGCTAAAATGGTTTTGTTTGGCAGAAAAGATTGACAAATTCTTATTTTCCTAGTAATAATAATTCCAAACATTTGAATACTACGAATCTTGTTTCAAATAATTGAATATTGTGTTTAATTTATATTAAGAGAATTCTTAAGGGAAAGATTTAGCTGAATTTGTACAATTAAACTTGTTGAAATAGAGAATTTTTAATATTCTCTACTTTAATATTTTTTTAAAAAATTTCAATTTTTACCATCTTTTAGCAAGTTTAAATTTAAATGTTTGAATATGAATAATACAATAATATATAAACATTATCAGATTAAAACAACAAAAAGCTTTCTTCATTTTTAAATTATTTTTTAATTATCTTTCTTGGAATTAAATTTATATTGTTCAAAAATATAATCATCTGAGAAATGTTGCTACATATAAACACTCGCTGAAAAATGATAACTATTCACTAAATAAATATTATGAATTCTTCATTATAAATTGATCACATATGTTCGATAATTTCTATATTAGATCTCTATTTCTTTTTATTAATATTGCAATAACAGTTTGTAATTTATTTAGATAAGCGTTTTCATAATCGTTTGTGTATTCTAAAGCAGCTGCTACTTTAGATCTATTTTTTTTTCAATGTTTTACGCGAAATTAAAAAGCAAAGGAAAATTATTATATTTTAACTGCTTTCATTGTATTTTATATTCAATTTTTGCAGATTAAGACTGGAGATTAATTAATTATTTTTTTAATAAAATTGTAGCACATTTAGTATTTATTTTATGCTTTATAGCTAAATTAAGGTCAATGGCAATTTGAAAAATGTTTCTTTCTCCGCTAAAATGTCATATTTTTTATATTTTTATACAATAGAAAGAATACTGATTTAATAAAATACGATATGTATATTAATATGCATTTCTTTGAAAAATATGAAATAGATCCATATTTCTTTTAAAACATTTTGAGTTTTGTTATGACATTCATCCTTTGAAAGCTACATAGACATTTGTACTTACATAATTTGAGTTCTAATTCTACTTTACGTATTTCAATGCTATTTTCTCGAATACTAAATTTTAATTTAACAATTAATTTAATCGTAATTAATCGATAATTTAATTAACTAAATTTTAATTTAATAAATCGAAATCTAAAGCAAATTTCTTTGTTAAAATTCGATATAATAGTTTCCTATTATGCTCTAAATTTCTTGAACAATAAAACAAGCAATTTGTTTGTTTATAACAAACTTGTATAATTATTTTAATGATGCATAATGCAAAATAATTGAAAATTTTATGTAATTTATGTACTTAAATTACATAAAATTTAAGCACATAAATTAAGTACAATTTTTTTCATTCAATTAGATTTTCAAGTTCAATAGAGATTTTAACAAAACACTATTATTCAAATACTGGGCAGTAGCACAAAATTACAACAAGTATTTCTTCTCTGCAAGATCTTCAACAAATCATTTAACTTCTAAACTAAGCTTTAAACTTTGTTTTACAAAACATATTTCGTATGATTTTCAAAACTCTTTTGACTTTGAATTGTCCTAGATTTATTACATGGATTCTTTTTCATTCTATTTAATGCAGAAATTCAACAATGTAAGTCCTTTGTAAATTTTTCAAAACATTTAGTCCGACATTTAGTTTAAAACATTTAGTTTCAAACGTTTAGTCCGAAAATACTCCCATTACTTAAGGGTAGTGAACATATTCCTTAATTCCTTAAGCGTAAAACATTTAATAATTTTTATTCAAAGATTTTCAAGCAAGTAATTCAGATTAATTAGATTATCTTTATATATATATGGAATAATCACTAAATTTGGGAAATCAACCAAAATTCTCTCTTCAAACGGTTCGAACTAGAATGTCTGAAAAATTAACTAAATAATCTTCTCATTATCCAGCATCCGCAATTTAATAATAAAATGAAAACAAGTATTAATGAATGTCATGTTTTCTTTTTTCAGGTGGATGAAGGATACAAATGGTATTTTGAAATCAATTGAAGAGAATGGCCGAATTTGGGTAAACCAAGGAACTTTGAATATCAAAAAAGTCCAGAGTTCGGATGGCGGCAAATACCAATGCATCGTGCGAAACAGCATTGGTGAAAGACGCATTGAAAGTGTTCTAGTGGTCACAGGTGAGAAAATGATTTCGTGCCATGCAGAATCGAAATGCGTGATTTGATCGTGAAAAAGTTAATTTTAGCAAATGAGCTTCAGTTTTGCGTCATTTCAGGCCACCCGGGTGGGTTAGAAATGCTGTGGGCTCGACTATCCCCTTCCGGTGACGGGAAGGGTTGTACCGTGGTCGTGAGAGCACTTAGGACTCAACCTTAGTTTCCGCTAATGTTCTTGCGGCGGTCATTTCATTCAGATTTTATCCATGTGTCTTAGGGTAGGTCAGGGCAGTCAATGTATGTTGTTGTTGTTTCTTATGGCACTTGCCATGGACAAGCCCGCTGTTACGAAGGCCGCGATTTAAGCCGCTGGGGGAGCATGTTTTTTTAGTAGCGCCAACTAGGGCCAAGAGTACGACTTTGCTATTCACGCATCACTCATTCGCTTGCACAACCCCTTTTTACAGGAGGGCACATTCACACATCTCACAGATAGAACAATGGAAGAACAACCATGCCCAAACCGAAACTCGAACCCAGGACTCCCAGATCACGGGAAAGACGCGCTATCCCTATACCAGTACGCCTGCAGTCAATGTATGAATATGATGACTAATCAACTTAGTAAACGAAGTCAAATAAGTCTAAGTTTCGTTGTCAACTTAATGTCAACGAAGACAAACACTATGTGTGGTTATGGTGACTAATCAACTTAGTAAGTGAGCGAAAGAAAGATAAACACTATGTGTGATTATGACAACTAATCAACTTAGTAAATGAAATGTCGACGAAATCGGACAATTCCAAGTTTTCTTGTCATTTTAGTGTCAACGAAAGATAAACACTATGTGTGGTTATGGAGACTAATCAACTTATTAAGTGACCCAAAGAAAGGTAAACATTACTTGTGATTATGACGACTAATCAACTTAGTAAGTAACCCAACGAAAGGTAAGCATTGCTTGTGATTATGACGATTAATCAACTTATTAAGTGACCCAAAGAATGGTAAACATTGCTTGTGATTATGACGACTAATCAACTTAGTAAGTGACCCAACGAAAGATAAACACTATGTGTGATTATGATGACTAATCAACTTATTAAGTGACCCAACAAAACACAAACACTGTAATATATTACACAATCGCCTATGAAGTGGGCGTCTTTTTCTATTGAGTCATCAGATAATTGAAGAAAAGCGTTTGCTTGCTGAGAAATTTTAATACCTATTTAAAAGCCTCCTTAGAACCTCCTTATATGGTAATGCAGTATCTTTCACCCCTTATCATGTAGAAGAGAACAATTAGATTTAAAATGTTTGATTACTTAGATTAACAAATGGATTTGAAGATGTATTATATCTACGTGAATACGAATTCAGTTATTTTGAACCTTTGACAGCATAGAACGGTCACTGACTACTTCATGACTTTGTGCCGTGCCTCCCAGAATAAATCAGACCCACATGAAATTAATATGCATCAAACACGTGCAAATAATGAATTTGCAATGAAATCGGGTTTTAAAATTCATATTTTTTTCTGAATGACAATGACACAAGGGAGCAGCCAAAGATTCAATAATAAATTTGATGAATGAAAATATATGAAATATTTCAGAAACACGCATTTTATGGAGAGTAAAGTTTCACGTTACTATTTGTTAGAAGATAAAAGATCAGAATAAAATCAATGACTCTAATTTTATAGCATTATTTCCTTTAATAAAAAATACTGGAATATGTGCTTTCTTCGTTGAATTTTTTTCTAAGGAATTGTTTAAATAGCATTGTCAGCCTTTGCATTTGATAGAGCAAGAAGTCATTGAAACCAAAATTGCATTTCTTTTCTTCATTGAATCGTTTAGGAATAATTGAATGCACATTTTAGCAGAAGTTTGGAACTAGCTATTAAAAATGGTTTTTTTATTGTAATTAATAAAACAATTGATATTTTAGCTATAGAGTCATCCGAAAATAATCCTTACCTTACATTCCACCCCTTTTCATCATTTTGATTCGCTTTCCTAAAATTGAAATAATAATCAATGTGTCTACTTTACTTTAAAGTATTAGTGCTGATATATATAAGCTGAAGCCTTTCATATTTTTTTGCTAGATTGAAACAATTAGTCCGAAATACAATTAACAAAAATAAGAAAAAATGTCATATTTATATCGTAGCTCACAGTGCAAAAAGTTGTAAATTAGGTTCCATTTGGATGAAATCTAGTATTCCCCCCCCCTTAACATATCGTCAAAAGATGCTAGCACGCCAATGTGATCGCGTATTTTGATATTGGCGATTTCTATTGGCGATATGAAAGAAGTCTACTTACAGATTTCAGCCGAAACGAATTATTGGTCTATGATCTTTTGCACTGCAATCTAAGAAAGTTATAATTAAAATGACGGTACTAAAATATACACCATAATTAAAAAAATATATTCCTCTTAAAACGAATTTAAATTATAAAATTTCAATTGATTGATTTTCATAAATTTGCGAAGTTTTCTAACGTATGGTATTTTACTTTAAAGTATTAGTTCTAAGCTATGTAAGCTGAAGCCTTTCTTATCTTCTAGTGAGACAGAAACAATTATTATGAAATACAATTCATATAAATAAGAAAAATGTTATATTTATATCGTGGTTCACAGTGCAAAAAGCCGTAAACTGGATTCTTTTGTTGAAACCTAGTATTTTTTACTCCTTTCTATCGCCAAGTATCCTTGTATTTTAACAGGAATAACTGATCAAATACAAGTCATCATGTATTTTGAATTTGGCGATTTCCATAGGCGATATGGAAAAAATATTACTTGTAGATTTCAAGCAAAAAAGATTTTTTTTTTTTTGTTTATGAGCGTTTGCACTACAATCTATGAAACTGATTATCAAAATAATGATACTTTTTGAACGAAAAAAAAAAAAAAACATTTTTTTTTCTTTATTCAAAATTTTTACTTGATTTTGTCTCAAAATAAATGCAATTTGTAAAAGATATATTCCTGCCGATACGAAATTATACGTTATAAAATTTCAATTTATTGATTTCTATAAATTCGCAAAGTTTTTCTAGCATATGATATTTTACTTTAAAATATTAGTCTTGAAATATATGAGCTGGAGCCTTTCATATCTTCTTATTAGACAGTAATTAATCTGAAATACTATTCTCAGAAATAAGAAAAAGGCTTTATATATCTTAGCTTACAGTACAAATGTCCTAAATTAAGATTTCATTTGGTTGAAATTTAGTATTTGGTACATCTTTATATCGTCGAAGATTGCTAAATTGCCAATGTCATCTTATATTTTGACATTGGTGATTTCCCTTGGTGATATGAAAAAGAACCTACTTGTATGTTTCAGTTGAATTTTTGGTTTGTGACCTATTGCACAACAATCTACGAAACTGATTATTAAAATAGCGGTCCTTTATACATGAAGAACTACATTTCCAAAATAAATGCCATTAGTAAAAGATATATTCTTTAGAGCGCGAAATTATCAATTTCAATATTTTAACTTCTTGATTATTTTCCATAAATTTTCAAATTTTCTGTTACATGTGGCAATTTTTTTTCAGCACCCTTGATTGTGAACATGCGTCCTCCTCGCCAAGTCTTGAATATCGGCCAAGAAGCAACTTTCAACTGCAACGTCACCGGGTATCCCGTGCACACCATCACTTGGAAAAAAGACCAACGACAGCTGGCCTCTTCTAGCAGGGTCAGACTCCTGTCACGAGACGTGCTCCACATCACGTCTGTGCGTCGTGACGACAGAGGCATGTACCAGTGTTTTGTCTACAATGACCAGGATGGAGCCCAAGGCACAGCTGAGCTGAAAATATCAGGTACTCTGAAATGAATAAATTGTATTTGGTGTGAAATGTAGGGAGACACAGGTGTGCAAGAATTGTTTGTCACTGATACTTTGTTTTTCTGGTTTTGTATTAAAAACTTAAAAATAGTTAGGCCATCCGATAAATAAATTATACATGAATCATGTATAGTTTAAAATTTATATTTATAAAATGCCAGTAAAAAATTAAAAATTACGCTTATTTTAAGAATTGTTGTTGTTACTAATCCAAAACTCAAAATAACTGAATTAGGAATTTTTGCAATATAAAGTACTTTATGCCCAATACAAATATATACCAAAGCCTAGATTACCACCCAATATCAAAAAAATTCATTATAAAACTAGCTATAAACTTCTTTAAAAATATGAACAAGAATGAAAATGAGACAATAGTTAAAATCCCTAAATATACCCCAACTGTAAACTCTAGAAGACCCCATTATATACTACTTTAATTTATTTCACCCCACTACTTAACTTCTTTCATTTATTTATTATATCAAATCCATATTAAACTGTATCTCAACAGTCGGTATTAGCTCTCTACCAATAAAAATTCACTAAGTCAAACGGCAGCATACCCCCGCACCCTCACCTTGTTAACATCCAATCAAAATGAGTCCTGACACTCGCCACCTTACCTTCTTTTCTAGTAAAGCCAATACTATTTAAGCAACAACACCAGGCCTTCACTCCATCTCCAGAGCCCGCCGAAGACGGCCACGGTTAACGCATTGACTGCCAAGCACTATGTAGTTCTGTCCCTGCCGGGGCTAGGCACCCCGTCAATCCAACCCATTGTACTAATCCACAACTAATTGTGTTTACTAATGGTGATGGTATTACTAATATTGTTACTAATGGAGATGCTATATCTTCGTTAGTAACAATCACCATCAGTAACTTATGGAGATATTATTATATAATGGAGATATTATTATGTCTCCATAATACCAATATGGAGATGCATCACCATAAATCCAAAGACCTCTAAAAATCGATGAATAAAATGGGATCCTTCAAAACTTTGAAATCAAACATAAAAATAACTAGACCATAAGAAAAATAAATATTAGATAAACTGTGCATAGTGTAAAAGTCATATTTATAAAGTACCAGTAAAATATTAAAAATCTGACTTATTTGAAGAATTGTTGTTGTTACTAATTTCAGAATAATGAAGATGGAGTTACTAATATTGTCATTAATGGAGATATATTTCCGCTATAAACAATCTCCATTACTAACTTATGGAAATATTATTATTTCATATCTCCATTAATAACGGTATAGAGTTATATATGCATAAATCCAAAGAACTCTAAAAAACGATGAACAAAATGGGATCCTTCAAAACTTCGTCTTTGGTAAACCGTCTTCAAGATTATCGGAGGGGTGGGAGGGTGGGGGTATGCATGGTTAGTTTTGTATCAATGACATTCCACAGGGAGCAGTTTGGCGAGTTCACTAATAAACCCTCGATGTGTCAACTACTGTTTTCTAGTAAGTTTATTCTTGAATTGAAGAGACATGATACTCTGCCAAAAAACTCTGTATGATTTAGCAGAGCTGTCCAAAGTTTATTTATTTCCATATTTTTAGTTGAAATTATTTCAGATTAAGTAAATAATTTCTATGCATAGTTTCAATGGAAGCAATCTTGGCTTTATATAATATACCGATACAGAAAACATACTATTTTTTATCTTAATATAATTTTGCATTCTTTATAAATAATTGAAATCATCTGTCTATTCCTTCATTTTTTACTTTATACAGATTTCTAATATCTATGCCTACATAAAAAAAGTACTAAATAATACAAATCATACTTACAGCAAAATTTTTTTTAATTCTATTATTAATATATTATCTTTACTAATATTAAAAGAAACTGTGCATCTATTTATACTCTACAGAGAACACATTTTACCTATTATTACGAAATAAAAATATTTTCGAAAGTTGGAAATTTAAATTTGGAAAGATTTCAGTTTGAATTTAATTTCAGATTTCACCATTCTTAAACTGGACAATAAGACAATTGATAAGACAATTATTTATGTAATATTTTTCAACTTAAAAAGTATGCTTTTTAAAAAGTTAAATACATTGTTTTGAAGATAAATAATGTGTTGTTATAATTATACTGCATTTTAATTAAAATTAGATTTTTATATTGGTAGACTAAAATCTAGAATCTACATTTTTTATAATTTTACTTAAATCAAAAATAAAGTCTTTTTGGAATCCAATTTTTATATTCCATAAGATTAAACAATGACACAAATTTAGAAAATTCCATCAAATGAGATTTTCTTTCAAGACACATTATTTAAATCGATAATTTTTATACATTTCGAAATTTTAAAATATTCTTAAAATGCCTTTTGGACCTGAATTTCAACAAATTTGAACAACAAGAAAAAGTTTCAAAAAATTATTTTTCACTTTGTTCAAGTTACCAAGCCAGTGGTAATTTCTCATTTCAGTATAAAAGAAATTGTTAAAAATCGAATTGAATTGTTCTTCTATATATGTATTTTCTTTATATTTAAGCGGTTTAAATGAACAAGTTTAATGACTCTCTTTTTATGTGTCAAAAAATCCCATAAAAAACCTAGATAAAATTCAAATTTCAAAATATTTTTAGCACATATTATTTCATGTAATACTGCAAACAAATTCTTCTCTTCTTCTCTCAAACAATGCCTATAATAAAGAATGTGATCCTATAAGATAAGCATAATTTTTTTCTTAGCAACAATCGCTTTCAAAGAAATTGTTAAAAATCGCATTTAACTTCTATTTATACATTTTTTTTTATATTTATGCGGTTTAAATCAACAACTTTTAATGAGTCTCATTTTATATGTCAAAGACGGCCAGAAAATATCTAAATTCCAAAATATTTTCCCACAATTTTTTTATTTCATGTAATACTGGCAAAAAAATTCTATTATTCTCTTTTTCACAAAAACAGTGCCTGTAATAAAAAATATAGTCTTATAAAAAAAATTTAATTTTTTTTCTCAACAATTTCTTTTATCTCTTATGAATTTAAATATTAATGATGGCTATATAATTTTAAATTTTGGGAGGCAAGCAAATTTTAAACAACGTATTTTTAGTTTTAATTAATTCATCTGTATTCAGCAATTATTTATAAAATTTATAGAAATGTTTGATTTTATCATCTCGTAAAGATTTCAATTTTACTTTTAATCTCCAATAGAAAATAAGCAAGTTAAATAATTTTTCATATTTTTAAAAAGAACGAATTCAAGCCCTGGATGAAATTTCTGAAATCTCAAATCATATTACTAGATGATTCCTGGTGTATCAAATTTATCCTCGAAAAGTTTCCTTTTGCGTGCAGAAAGAACAAAATCTTCAAGTTTCAGTTTTGTCATGATTGAAACTTGTCAGCAAAATGACAGATATATAGAGAGATTAGTATTACGAAAACTGACAGGAAAATTATTCAGAACATTTTCAGAAAATGCGTAGGATGTAAATAAATAAGGATTTTTAAAGAAAGAACACTTTTTCTGAAATCATATTAAAGGACAACTTCTGATGTCCGAGCAAAATTAATGATGCTTTTTTTTCCGTGTCCTCAATTCCAATCGCGATTTTTGCTTTATTTTCAAACTTATGTGTTTATTTTTAATATTTTTTTTGTTTTTTAAGTTTATCTATATAGGTGACTTTCCTGAAAAAATAACGTGAATTTACACACACAAAATTCTTTTATAATTAACTATTAGAGCCTTTTCATATCTGCTCTCATGCTTGCCATTTCGAACCCGATTTCACCATGGTAAAACTGAGTGCAAGTTTAAAAATATTAGTAATAATAGTTGAACTGTAAAATAAATACTGTAATATAGCAGATTGTTTCGAATAACTTATTAAACTGAGAGTATTCGTGATTTTTTTTTTCATTTAAATGGCCAGTTTATATGTAGGTACGATTAAAAAATATGTAATCATATATAATCAGGATGTGATTCATATGTAATCAGGATGTGATTCATATGTAATTAGTATGTGATTCATATGTAATTAGGATGTGATTCATATGTAATCAGGATGTGATTCATATGTAATCAGGATGTGATTCATATATAATCAGGATGTGATTCATATGTAATCAGGATGTGATTCATATGTAATCAGGATGTGATTCATATGTAATCAGGATGTGATTCATATGTAATCAGGATGTGATTCGTATCTAAATATTTCCTCCGAAAATTCTCCAATTTTACAATTTTACAAATTCCAGTTTCTCCAATTATAAAAAAATTTATGTTTAATTACAAAAAAAACCATTTTTATACCTGACATTAGAGCCTTTTTCTATATACTCTCATGCTGACAATGTCATATAGTTCCATCTAGGACCCAATTAACAAAAACTTGATGAGCGAAGTTCGGTCTTCTAGGTATTAGAAGAAATATTGATATACCAGCAATCAGTGACAAAAACAAATAAATAATATATTAAAAATAAATCAATTCATATTCTTAACTATAAAAAATTAAATCCTATTTTTTTTTCCATTGAAAAGAAAAAAATTTAAATATAAAGCAATATTTAAGGACTTATTGTTTCTTTTCTGGTACTTGAGGAACTTTAATGAATTCTTGCCTAGATACAAATTCCGAACCTTCTTATTTTTCATTCATAGATTATATTTGATTGAAGCAAAATTTCGTTTCATTTGAGATTAATTTAAATAAGTTTTTTGCATTCGATTACCGATACTCTTAGAGTTTTCCTTTCTACGTCCGTACTTAGGGGCAATTTCCTTTAATGTACTGCATCTGAAGGAAAAAAAAAAACAAAAGAAATTTCAAGAAAGGGTTCAGATAAATTAAAGGAATAAAAAAGCATGGATAAAAAAGGAACTAAATTTAAATTCATCTGAAAAAGCGATCGCTCTTTCTTTCAAATCCAATATTTTCAGCCGATTGATTTTCTTTAAGTGTTTCTGGTTATTATAACTATTATTGTATTAAAAGGAAAAAGGATTTTTGTCTTTAGAAATAGAAATCCTTGTCAATAAAATGAATTTAAATGATTTTTAAATTCGAGAAAGGATTAGGATCATTTCTTGGTTAGATGCCATTATTTCGGTTACTTTATTTTAAAAACACACCAGAATTTTCGAGATTGAAATAATTTTAAAACATTTTTTATTGATTAATGTCCTTTTCGGATAAAATTATTTTTCTTCGGATCAAATACAAATTTTGAAACTTTTTCAGTATATTTCATTTTTTAAATTAATTACGTTAACGTCTAAAAATAGAAATTCGTGTCAATAAAATGAATTTAAATGATTTTTAAATTCAAAAAAGAATTAGAATCATTTCTTGGTTAGATGGCATCTTTTCTGTTACTTTATTTTAAAAACACGCCAGAACGTTCGAAATTAAAATGATTATAAGAAAATTTCATATCATTAGTACCCTCTTCAGATAAGAATATTATTCTTCGGATCAAATACAAATTTTGAAAATTCTTCCAGTATACTTTCCTACGTTTGCGTTCAGAAATAGAAATCCGTGTCAATGAAATGAATTTAAATGATTTTTAAATTCGAGAAAGGATTAGGATCATTTTATGGCTGAACGGTAGGTATTATTTCGATTATTTTATCTTAAAAGCAAACCGGAAATTCCAAGATTAAAATGATTTTAAAACCTTTTTATATGATCAATGTTCTTACCAAAGATTCTAATTCTCTGGATTAAGAACAAATATTGAAATTTCTTGTTAGTGCACTTCCTTGTAAAAATTAATTACGTTTATTAAACAAAGGCAATTTTTCAAAAACCCATTTATTATTGAGCTAAAAAGAAGAAATAATTTAATTTATTATTTTTCTTCTTTTCAATTTTCAATTATTATTCTTTGCAACGAATATCGCATACTTTTATACTTAGTTTTCCCCCAAAATCATAACATTGCTGTATATCTCATGAAAACAACATTTAATTAAATTAATCATTAATTGATTGTTTTTGAAATTATTAAAATTGTGTATTTTCAGCCGTAATTCAAAAGTGCGCGAAATGTCACAATTCTTACATACTAAGATGAGAGAGAAAAAATCTGATTTTAAAATGCCAACACAAAGTAAATCGGCTTAAATAAAAGACAGTAAAGAAAATTAAATATGATTTAGTTGTTCTTATAAATATGGTAATAGTAATTCATTAGTTAATATTATATTATTAAGCCTTCAAAACTATTGTTATTCATGTTGTTAGGAAAGATATGAATATTTATTGTAGCTATGAATTATTTTGTTAGAGGCAGCACCATTGCATCTAAATAGTAAAGTTCCATTTGTGAGTATTATTGCGATGTGTAAAACTGGCAACACTAAATACTTTTCATAGATGTGATAAAATTTGACAGTTGCCAAAATATCAAACAAATCCGTTTGATAGTTGCCAAAATGTCAGTTGCCACCCCTCCCAGTAAACGTCTTATAACGTCAAAATGGGGAAATGATTTTATGAAGCAAATCGTCATAATTTTGGAAAATATTTTTTAATAAAATGTTATTTGTCACTAAAATTAATAATTTACCGTATTATGTGACAATTTACGTTTTATCCCATGTCTCACGAAATCCAATGTACGAGAGTTCATTCCAGAGCAAAATCCCTTTCCATATAGACAATCCACATAATTATAGCATCTCATATAAAATCTGAAATATGTTTATGGAATATTAGTACATTTCTACAAAACTAAATGGTGTATATTTAAAAGGTAATTGGGAATTTTGGGAAATATTTTTCAATAAATGCTACTTGTCACTAAAATTAATAATTTATAAAATCACGTGACAATTCAATTACAAATTATTCTGTCTCATGAAATCCAATAGAGTCCATTCCATATCAATGTTACTGTCTAGATACACTATATAAAAAATCATAACATCTCATATATAATCTGCAATACATTATGCAATCTAAAAATACAGATGGCGCTGTCTACAGATAATCTAAAAATGCAGTACATTCCTAAAAATACAGATGGCGCTGTCTCTGTTTGTATGATTATTGGAAATTCAGTCGTCATAATTTTACCGAGAACATGTATGCTTTTTAATGATGGAAAGATTTCAAAAAAATATTTATTCGCACTGAAACAGTTTATTGTTTGAACTGAACAAGAGAGATAAACAGGTAGGTTTATTGTTTTCTTCAATATTGTTTTAATTACGCAGAATATTTAATAATTTTGAACTGGAAGAAAAATATCGTTTGCATCCTTATTTTTCTTTTAATTGTTAAAGTTTGAAAAATTTAAAAAGTGCGGGCTTTATTACTATAATAAATTACCAAAACATCTCGCTTTTTGCCATTTTATAAATTAAAGATATTATTGTGATCCTAACGAAACTGATTAAAAGTTGTATTTTCATAAGTGAATCGGCTTCAAAACTTTTAAGTACAAGTTCATATTTCATTAGAAAATGCAATTCGATTTTCAGTTATTTGTAACCAATTTAATTTTTAAATATGAAAATATATTTTTCGTGTTTATGCAAACGATTTTTTATTTGAAATGATAAATTTATCTGAAGTAAAGTAAGTAATAGAAATACAATATGAAATATAATAATTGCTGAGAACTTTAATAGTTAATTAAAACTTATTCGCAAACATGCTCTTTCATATAATATTATGTATAAACCTCGGAACTCAAATAAAAATGAATTATATTTTTGTATCAAATGTTTTTACTCTTTCATTATTTATCTGTCTTAGATTTCATCTTTTCTATGTTTTAAATACTTCATAATAAATTTTGTATTAGAGATTTAAATGGGAAAAAAATAGATTAAAGCAATATGTTGTTCCTCTCTTATGTGCATTGAATAATATCAATAAGATCGAAATTTAATCTAAATTCAAATCCGAAATTTTAAATAAACTTATATAGTGTGTTTTGAACGCATATTATACATTGCGAATGCTTTCTAAACTATTTTATATAAGAAATATTGCACAGACTAGAATGTATTTATGAATGTTTATTTTAAAAGAGTCTTTATTTTATAAAGATGATAGATAATTCTAACACGCATTCACAGAAATAGAAACTTAAAATTTAATAAATATATAAATTTAAGACACAGTTATTTGATTTTACATTTCAGGAATCATATTTATCCAAAATTAAGATCCAGCCTTAAATTAATTTTTGCGAATTTGAGTGAATTATTTATATAAAAATAATCGCGTTTATTTTCTATACATTCGTGAAATTAATTTATACTTATTCAAATGCAGTCTCATCAACTTCTGAAATATAAATCTCTAAAACTCTGAATTTCTCATGTTTCTCATTTTCCTGAAGACCACTGGGTTTAATCTCTTCTATCAAATAACATAGCTCTCGTTGAATGAGCAATTTTCCAAGCACGTAATTTGCTTGTAGTGCAGTGGCAACATTGCAGCTAATTTTATCCCATAAATTCCCTCATCCAGTTGCTGACTGAGGTTTCGAGTTCCGTTCACCATTTTCGGAACATTCGAAGATCCATTTTCTCTTTGCAATAAAACACTTACTTTGGAATTTTTCAACAATTATTTTCTTGCATAGTTCTTCCTACTGTAATTATCTTATGTGAGGGTCAATATTTCCTTTTAACAGTCTAGTATTAATCGTATGTTGAAGAATACAACGTATTATTTAAAGCAAAAGATTTTAATTAGATTCAGCCACATGAGTAAACTATCAAATGTATGTGTGTTTTGAGGCTTTACATCAACTGGTCATTCATTAATAATAACGTCGACTTGCGTTTGGACATGAAAAATAAATAGATATAGCGGAAATTCTACTGGTTAATTTGTTTAGATATATATTTAAATCAGGCATCTAAGCTTGAACCCGGAGGATGGAAAGTGGATAGAAGTTGATATGAAGCAATGGAAGCTCGTCTTTAAATAAAAAGCTATTAATCTTAGAGAAGAAATTTCAGTTAAAAATTTCCAGGAATTAAGTAGAACATATGAAATCAGTTGTCGAATACTGTATCTTAAATAGGTAAAAATTTAATTTAAAAATTGGGCTCATTTGAAAAAATCATTTTTTTCCTTTAATTTGAACACAATTTAGAAATTTTCTATACAAATAGAAGTTGCATAAAAATAAATAATTGGTAAAAAAAAATCCAAACGATATTTGCATAATTTTTTTTGCAAAATCCTACTTTCATCGAAAGAATAGAGGTCCAAACTTTACCTTAAAGTACTTTTCTATCAATTACAGTCCATGAACCACAAGATAATCCTATTCAAAGAGTAATGTTTTTCGACTGTAGAATGGTAATCTTTGATTTTCATACGGAAAAAAGCAAAGATAATTTTTTTATGCAGCGACTGATTATCGAAAAATATTGTATCGTAGAATTCGTGAACAAAACATTATTTGAGGGTCAATGCTTCCTTTAACCAGTGTTGGTTAATCATCTGCTGAAATACATAACGTATTTAACACAAAGGACTTTAATTAGATTCACCCACATAAGTTAGTTATTAAATCTATGCGTGTATTGAGTCTTTAAATTAACTGGTCATTCAGAGATGATAATCGAGTCGAACTGCATTTGGACATGGAAAAAATATTAAATTCTATTAGTTAATCGATTACATTCTAAAGATTACATTCTGTAGATTACATTCTAAATCAGATGTAATCTGCATCAAGTTTGAACCTGGATATTTTCTGCATAAAGGGTGTAAAGGGAATAGATTGAGACATTGGAAGATCGCGTTTAAATAAAAAGCTATTAATCTTAGTGAAAAAAAATGTAATTAAAAATGTCTAGCCTTTAAGTAGACACATGAAATAAATTATCCAACGTTGTAATACCTTAAATAGACCAGGGTTAAATTTAAAAATTGGGGTAATTTGAAAAAAAAAAATGTTTTTTCAGTTTTTTTTCCCCCTCTAATTTGAACAAAATTTACGAATTACGATTACAGTTAAATATACGTTGCATTGAAAGAAATAAAGAGTAAAAGAAATCAGATTGATAATTCTTTTGTAAAATCCTACTTGGTTGAAAAAGAGAGGTTCGAAAATTGCCATAATATAATTGGTATTTTTATCAATTATAATTCATGAACCACAAGATAATCCTATACTAAGAATTATATTCTTTGGCTAATGAATGGTATTATAATAGCTGATTTTCAGAAAAAAAAATCCGCTTAAAATTGAATTCTAAAAAGCAAAGATAATTTTTCTATGCTGCGACTGGCTTTGGAAAAATATTATATCTTAGTATTCGAAGAACGTAACAATCATTAACAAATGCGTTCAGTCTTAATAATTAACATAAGATGTTAAATTGAAATTCAATTTTCATCAATCTTTTTTGAAAATTTAAAATTATGCTATAATTTAAGATCTAAAAAACAAAGCTTGGAATTGTATCCTTTCTCGGTTCGCGAATTCTGATTGATAGGAAAATAATTACCGGTGATTTATGAGATTTTTTTCAGTGAAGTCTAATTTTTGAAAAAATAATGCGACTGGAAACTTTGGCAATTTCTGTTTTCCGTTGCACCGAATATTTAAGTGAAATTTAAAAATTTTGTTTAATTTAGAAAAGCGTGAATAATATATTAAATTTGCTTAATTTTTACTTTTTTGTATATTCAGTATAGAGAAAATATTGAAATCTTCAAAATATGCGAACTACAGATTTTGACGAATCTCTACATTCCAAATTTTCCCTGAGTTAAAAAAAACATATATTTGAAAAATGTCCGTCTGTCTGTCTGTGACAAGGACAACTCAAAAGCGTTTAGAAGTAGAAGCATGAAATTTGGTATACGATCTTTACACCAAATGTAAGGATTTCTATCAAATTTTGAGGAAAATCCATTCAGAGGATGTCTGTATGTCCAGCTATTGGAATATAAGTTAACACAATAACTACAAAACGAAGAGAGCCAGATAGATAAAATTCCATACACAGATTTAAAATTTATAGTATAGACACTTACCGAAATGTGAGCCAAATCAAATAAAGGGTTGATTGTCTGTCGGTCTGTACATTAAAAAAATGTAAACACGATAACAAAAACGCAGTGACTTAAAATCCTATATCAAATTTGATATATTTGTGATATGAGTGAAATTTTATGTCAAAATTTTGTTTAAACTGGTTGGTAAAAATGTATTTAAAATACAAATACGATTTTTGTTTCTAAATAATCGCATGTCTATGCTAAAATCGTCAAATAACTCGCCAAGAGTGACAAAAATATTAAACTCATGCCAGAGGTTGGTATTTCATAATTATTGTATAATAATGCTATGTAAGGCGTTCTCAGGGACAACACGTTTGTTAGGGAGTTTGCAAGAAAGTTTTTAGAACCCACTTACACTATTTAAATTTGCTACCAAACCTATTTGAGGTATCACTTCGGGAACTCATTTTATAGGTCTTGTGGGGAAAGCTGATAAGCCAGTTAACAGCTATGCTACACGAGCAATTGTTTTTGTATCGTGGTCATGTTACTGGACTGCGAACCACGAGATCCCAGATTCTATGATCGCCCATTCTAATTCGCCACAGTCTATATAATATAAACAAATTTTTAATATAAATTTTCCCTTTAAGATAATAGATTCTTGTGTAAACTTGAAAAACCGATCATTCAAAATTAATTCACCTATCCGGTTATATATTTAAGAGCAAAATTAGAAGATAGTTTGGGATAGCAAATAGATCATTTTTTTAAACTTAACAATGATGTAAAAAATCTTTTATCTTGCCGTAATATTTTCGGACGTTCTCATGGACAGATGAAAAAATTTCGGTTATTTTTCATTAATGAACATTTCAAAAACATTCCACTTGGATGTGATCATTCCCACCCTCAAAAGTATGTTGTGTGTCATGCTTGGTATTTTAAGTCAAACAATCTGGTCTGCAGAGTGCCAAAATACACACATTCATTTTTATTATAATTTTTCGAGTTTATTTTTTATTTTGATACTTATGTAGTAGTGACAGTCATGACCTATGATATAACGGGGATAGCATAGCATAGTAGTTTTAAGTTCCTATTCTTTTTACAGATAAAATGCATATTGTCACGTAGGTTCTTTAGTGTGGAACTCAATGACACACACAAGAAGTAGAGCTATACCAATTTATTAACTCAACTCTGAACTGAGAACACAGTGACTGACAGATCATCTGCTTTTATACTAGCAGGGATAGTTCCAGAATACTTTTCTGGGGGACAATAAGAAAAGTCCAGAACACTTATCTGGTAAACTAAAGAAAGGTCCAGAATCTTCTGGAACATGAAATAAAGGAAAACATAAAATCAAGGAATTAAATATTTACACAGACTGTGAATCGCATTGTCTCTAACAGGATTCGAACTTACGATATCTTGATTATGAGACCAGATATGACCATTCGGCCATGGAGAGTCGACTGCCTCTTTTCAATGCGGCAATATTTCGCTGATATAAATGATTTTATCATACGTTTAAGCAATTTTTAAGGGCTTTATCGATTTCCGTTATTTAAAATATAGAAATATTTAGCAATCAGCATAATTACGGTAATACAAAAGCAGCTTTCACAATAGGCTGTATTGTTTTTAAAAATTATGGCATTTGGATTTGACAGAAAATTAACCACAGAAATCTTAATTAGCATCAATCGCACCACACTAGCAGCCGTAATAAACACGAGCCGCATTAGCATTCCTGAATGAGTTAAAAGAATTTCCAGCAACAACATTACGATCAGATTCTAAAACCGAATTGAACTTTTAAAAGACACTAACAAAAAGCACTAATCAGCTGCCGCAGCCAGTTAACTGAGATAGCAGGTGCACGACGCTCCGGAAATTCCAGGTGTAATTAATCAAGCTTTTGTTCGAGTGTCGTCAGTTCTTGGTCGAAAGCAACGGAATATTTTACTTCGATCGAACGCAAATGGCGGGAAATCTTTTCCAATAATTGATTGGAATAAAAACGCTTTTGTTGTGCGGGAGCTGGACAAGTTTGCGAGGAAACCGATATATTGTTATGAACCCAAATAATTCGCATGTCCTACTTAATGCTTGTAATTGACTAGTATCGCATCGTTGGTAATAAATGTATCTATCACCCCAGGTTAAGCAGATGAATGTGTCTCTAATTCAATTAATCTTTCCGGGTAATGTCGCTGATTTGATTTGGGGTATACATGTGACAGCGGGATATCGTGGAGCTGTAAAGGAATGTTTTAAGATTGCCCTTGTTTTGGTGTACTTTAACGATTCGAAATAATTTTTACTTGCGATGTCCTAAGTTTGCACATTTTTTTTTCAGTATCTTTGTCAATATTTAAATGATTCTTTTGATCTTTCAAGAAAATGAGATAAATTTCATTCGTGTAATCAATTATCTAGTACAGAATTTATAGTTTGAAAGAGTTCGTTTAAGAACATTTTTCGTTTCCGCAAACTTTTGGTCTTAATAGTTGATATTGATAAAATATGATTGATTTAATGCTCTTTCTACATAAGTATTATCAATCGCATTGAAAATGAGAGAATTTTTTTTCTCATATAATTAAGATATTTATAATTACCAGAAAACTAAATCTATAAAAAAAATGTTGTAGTAAAAATCTTTCTAAGCAACGACTTTTATACAAGATTTTTCATCATACAGATAATGTTATGTTGTTTGGTATTAACATAAATTCTGACTATTTCATAATTCTTTTTGTGAAAAGTTTTGTTGTTTTTTTTAAATTTTAACAATCTAAAGAAAGTTTTAAAAATTGTTTTTCTCTTCGAAGCCTGGATAACAAATAATTTCATCTATATTCTATTCCAAAATGAGAATATTACCGGAAATGACCACGAGTCATGATCCATTTATTCTTATAATGATTTAAATCAATTTATTTCTTATCTTAAAGTAAAGATTCTTTTATTAACTTAAATAAAAAAATCATGAATTTAACTAAGTCTTTTGTAAGGAATTGAAGATTTGATTCTTATAAAATAAAAATCTCGTTATCTAATATATATATAAGAAAAATAACATCTTTATTTTCAGATAATCGTTAGGAGCGAGTTACACTTTTTTTCTTTTAGATATAGTCGATTTTATTTTTATATCGAAGATAATACTTGGAATAAAATATTGTTAATTCTAACTGATAATTCTTATCTCTTATCACGTGCCTTTAATATTTTATAAAAGATTTCCTAATTTCTTTCTTGCTTACTGAAACACCTGTTCAGCATCTTTATTAATAATTGATAGTTATAGAAACATAGAGACGATATATTGCTAACAAAAGCCCAAGTAAAAATAAATAAGAAATCCAATAAATGAACTTGAGAAATGCCATGCTAGTAATAAAGAAAATCGTACATTTCAGTATCTGTGCTGTGATAACATTTTGATAATGCTACCAATAATGGCGAAGTCCTTCTGAATATAATCCGTATGGCTAAAAAGAGCTAAATAAATCTTGTCATTTTTATTGGATAGTTGATGAAATTGGATAGCATCGACTATCAATAAAAATACAGCATCGACTATCTAGGCTTAGTCTTTTAATATTAGTAGATAACTAGTTAGATAATATCGGCTAAATACTTTCTTATTTCAGTTTATTATTGATTATTGGGAAGAAGTTGAAATAACAAAAAAAAAATAGTTTATTATTTTATCTTCCTTTTTAAAAAGAACTAAAACTTATAATATTTTTTCAAGCCACAATTGTTATTTTTATTTTAACAAAATTATTTTACTAATAAATTTTTCACTATCGTTTGCTTTCAGTTGATGTTTCGTCGCTTCGTTTTTCAACTTCTCTCTTGTTGTACTCTTTTGATTTTCTGGAGATATTTTAATAATATTATATACTTTCCATTGCAATATTCTTCCTAAATATGATTAAACAAATATATAAGTGGCATTGAGATTTTTAGTGTTTAAATTGGGAGATTATTTTTTATCGCTGTTTCTAAAAATTACCGCTTCATTTTAAAGCAACATAAAAGGTCCGATACATTATAATGTGAAATCAATCGCAAAGCTGCTAGTAGCAGATATTTATGTTTAAAATATCTTTTTCCTTTTTCAACTGTGTTTTTGGCTTTTTTTTTTCGAATTATTTAAATATGAAAGATGATTATTCTTAGATTTACCACTGAAACTGTTAGGTTCCGCTTCTCACCAATGGTAATAAATGGACACATTAGAGAACCAATACCATTTCTTTTTTCTTTCAAATCCCTAAATCACGCGAAAAAAATTATAGCAGTAAAAATAAAGATAAAGAAGTGCATAAAAGTACGTAAGTAGATAATCAGCTCCTGGAAATTTTCCTTGCCGCGAATTTCAATGAAATTTTCCAACAAGTTTCGTTTTTTAACTCGGTAACTCTTACCAGTATTAAACCTAATTCTCTGTCAGATTTATTAAGAAAAAAAGTTCATCATTTAAATTTTTTTTAAATATTTCTTTGACGTTCCAATTATTTTTAAAACGTGGCCATCATATTTATATTTCAAAGAAGTTTTGTTTCTGAATTTATTGAAAGTTATGTTTTGAAAATCAATTTTACTATTTAATAATGCGTTTGAAAAACAGTAAATAAACTTCAAGATTTAAATAGAAAAGCTCTAATTAAAATTCATACGTTTATACATATAAGAATTAGAAAAATTCAAATATGTATAATTAGTCATTTTTGTAAAATTTATCCATCTTATTATATCAAATGATCATATTGTTATAACAATACATTTTTACAATCGTATATTATATAACATTGCCCCGAAAGGAATTAAAATATTTCCCATTAAGAGGTTCGCTTAAAAAAATGGAATGCAAACACTTAAAATAAAGTTTCAGTTAACGAAATTATCAACAAATAAATTAACGTCTCTCTCTAATTAACATCTCTCAAACTGATATTTCCAATTTCCGTGTCTGTGAGTGCGCTGCGATCGTTTATCAAAGTGCAAAGAATCACTTCTGCATTCCTTTCAATAACGGTACTATATATCAATGTAAAAAAAGCTTCAGGAGGCATGGAAAAGAAAAATACTGTACACCGTTGTCAAATTATGCATACATTTTGAATACCATTTGTAATAATTGAACGAAAGCTCATTAAATTAACAAATATAAAATTTTGTTGCATGCAGATTGAAATTCTTAATCTTAATGTTGTTCGAATATATATAATATAAATTTTAAAAATAATAAATAAAAATATACAAATTTTTCCTTAAAAATTTATTGATCGATAATTTAATTTCTTCTAAATTTAAGATCATATCCGTGAAAAGATCTAAACATTGTACTAAGATTTTGCCTCTCAAAATAAGAACTAATTATTTGTCTATGGTTGAAAATTATTAATGCTTTCATATCACGTGATTGCTCATGTTGCCACATATAATCCTGATGTTGATAATGATTTTTAACAAAACATGGCTTCGTTTATTAGAGGTTTTTTTTTAATATATGAATTTTTATTACCTATAACATTAACGACTTAAGGATAATTTTTGCAAAATAAAAAAAAAACTCTTAATTCTTTTTCTGTAATATAAGTTCATATGCATTAATTATATTTTGAAACTAATTGAAATTTTTTAAACAAATGAATTTCAAATAAAACCTATGTCACAACTATCGTTTTTACATATATAATGAATAGTGCTTTAGTAACCATGGCAACCATAGGAGAGTTGTCAGAGCTGACTTAGCCATTCTTTCGCTTTTGAAACAGTAACTCAACGTATTGTCTATTTGAATACCTCAGTGACGAACCCTCTCATTGTGCGGTATTAATATTAATTGTTGGTTTGAGAAGTCGAATAGAGAAATTAGTCTCTAACGTTGAAAGTTAACGAAATGGTCTTCCAGTTAAGGAACAAGACAACTGAGGTTTAAAATTGTCACTGTCAATTTTTTTTGCATCGTAACTTCTCAAACTCAAAATTTAAGTCGTTACTTTTCTGTCTCACTTAATTTTCTTGCCACAAGCAGTGTAGAAATTCTGTTTTTAAGTTAATCCTCAAAAATATTTGAGCTAGGTGGTTATAAAATAACACTTTATTACTTCTAAAGAATTTACGCGTAATTATCAGGACTGAATATAAATAGGAATTGTAAATAATAAAATATCAAAGTAATTTATTTTTAAACATATTTTGTTAATTTGCAGAGTAGAAAATGCATTTTTTAATCAAAAATATGATATCAGACAAAAATATTAAGAACATGAGATACGATAAAAATAATCTTGAAAAGCAGTATGTACTAATGTAACTTGAAATTTCAACCGCATTTTAATAAGTTTTGATTTCGTTATGAAAGTTAAGAATTTATTTTATTAAGACGATCATTGTGGTTTATTTTTGTTAAAAGTATTATTTTTGTAAAAAGTAAAACACAAAGTCTTTTCACTTTGTGTTTTTATAGAATAATTTTTTGTAATTTTTTTTTTTTGATTAAAAGTATTGAAGCGTATTTTTAAAGTCATTTTTGTTTTTATTACTTTTGACATTTTAGCCTTTTATGAACATCATAATTGTTATTGTAAATATTATGGATTTTTTAAATAATTTTTTCCCAAATTCATTAGCAGATGGTCAGCTACGTAAGGAATTAAATTTTAACTATGATGATGTTATTAACACATTTCAGTACCGGTTATTAAAATTTTTGAAATATAATAAAAATCACTACGAATTGTATTATTTGATAGTTTAATTTATTAGTTTTTTTTTAATTTACTTCCGAAGGCGATAGTACCCTCATTAAGGGACACCGTCTGCCTGAAGCAACCAATCAGCTTTCAGAAATGATTACGTAAATTTCTTGTAAAAATAACATTAATAATGAATATTAAAATCTAATATACTTTTTTACACAATTAGATATAAAAATATAATAAATATAAATTAATAAAAATAATTACAATTGAATACAAGTATTAAATAACAATTTAATTTAGCAAGCTAATTTGCGAAAAAATCAATTTCTAATACATTTAAATCAATAAAATTTTAAATATAGGATAGTTATTAAAACATGAGATATTCCTTAAAAATCATAAAAAATTGAAAATGTCTCATTATTTTGAATGATATTGCTTGAAACAGATAGCAGTGTCCACTTGCTTCACACATAAATGGATGTTACAGGTTTTACACATTGAACGTGCTTTCTACATGAAGTGTCACTTTTCAAGCGCAGAAGTTAAACATGTTGCTAATCGGATGGTGTCCCCATATGAGTACACCTTTGGCATATCCATTTTGCTAAGTTCAGAAATAAACAATACAAATGAATCATATACATAACAAAAATCAATGAATCATATACAAAATTATGAATTAATACCTCAAAGATATTGAGGATTATGAAAAACTGAATTTCATTAAAATCGTAATAATGAAAAAACTTTGGAAAATTTTCCATGTTAAAATAAGATATGGAGTATCATACGTAATTATAAAATTAATACTACAAAGGAAGCCATATTAAATTCGGCTGCCATCTACATTTCTAAAATAAAGCAAGGCGCTACTTCTCCAGTAATGTTTTGGTTTTCTAAGTGGAGAAGTTTTTTAGAATATTTATAAATTGATGTTCGTTTTTATAACAACTTTACCAAAAAGAATTAAATGGCATTTTAACTCCGAAGTATCAAAATATGATATCTTTTAAAACAAGTAACTGTATAAAATTTTAGATCTCCGTTACACTTAGAAAAAAATCTGTTAAAAAAAACTCCTCCTTTATGAGGCAAATAAATCAAATTAAAAACGAATAGCATTTCAACTATTCAGCAAAAAAAAATTATGAGCTTTGAATGTTAATTAATACAATGAACAATTTCTAATTTAAAGAATTAATTATAAAATATTTTTTTATCGGGATAAGAATATTGTTTAAAAAAATCCCAAAAATCATGAAATAATATTTTTCCTATTCCTATTGCTGACATAAATAGAGAAGATATTATTTATTAAAAAAATTAATTTCATTTCCAACGAAAAACGAAAAACTAATTTTTTTTATTATTTAAAAAAATCATTGAAAGATTGTTTAGTTAACAAATGATGTTCATGTTTTTAGAAAATAAAGGGAAACTTTCGGAAACATTTTTTTTATTGTTCTTCAACTTCTATACATCTCTATATATTCATAAATGTATAAATGTTAAAATTTCGATCTAAATTGGGGGTGCATTAAAAAAAAACTTTATTTTGAATTACACAATTCTTTCTTTTATTTTTATGTAAGTCATGTAGCATAGGGTAAGAGCACTGATGTTTTGAAAATTTGAAAAAGGGGAAAAACAGTATTTGTTTTATTTTTATTTATGGGAAACAGTACATTTTTACACTTTGTTGCTATATAATAAGAAATATAATAAAGAAAAATTCTCAAATATCATTTCATAAATAATACTGAGCGTTAATAGTAAAAGGTTGCATTTATTGTTTCACTAGCCGCCTTTTACGACTATCTGATTTAGTGGGAATACTGAGTGTGTATATTTCCGTTTACATCAATTATGCTAATTTGATACTTACGATTATTTCAGTTAATATTTTCAAACGCCATATTATTGCATATATTTAAATAGTGCACCTAAATCATTTTAAACATGATCTCGTTATTATGTAATGAACCTTCCTAATTGAATCAAATCCCATAATATTAAAACGCTGTCAAAAAATAAGTACCTTGATAAATCTGGAGATTATTTGTTGCAGTAATGGTATATCCCGTTCTAATTCCTCAGTTATATTGTGCAGATAATTGACAAAGTTATTCTTCTTTAATCTTTAACAATGGAATAAAAAATCGCATATTTCTATATTTGATGAAACCATGAAAATGAGTTGAATTCCAATGTAACAAGGAAGTCAATTGTTGAAAATTATGCAAACAAATAAATTAAAATATTATATAAATTTAGATAAAAAGAAACATGAACTAATTTCCATAAAAAGTCATTTTTCTTTTTATTTTAAAACTATGTAAAAATTGACACTATATGAAAAATACATGTGAAGTTATAGCTGAAAAATGTCATAATCTCGATTAATTTTTAATTTATAAAAATGATAGTCATAATTTATTTTAACCCTTTGCTCTCGGATGGTGCCTCTCCCTCACCATTCAAGACGGTGCATCCATCATTTTGAAGCTTTACTTATTTATTTTTTAAATTATTAAAAATACCTACAGAATAGTAAAATGATGTAGATTCATTCTTTTTAGAGAAATTCAACTCTAAATTATATGCATTTATTTTTTTAGTGTAATAAACAAGATCATGTATTAAGTGAATAATTATGCATCGAATTACTTTTCCAAATGCAAAGGGTTAAAAAACGGCTCCGATAATCACATTGTAATTCGCTATAGGATGTCTATACGAAATTAGTTGTTCTATATCAAGCAGCATGACCAAAATGCACACATACATTATCTATTAATGGTCGAATAAAAGCTTTTAGTAGTGAACCTTTAGCCAGTGATATTTTATTATTCTCCCAAGAATTAAGAATGCTCAAACATTTGTTTTTCTTTTATTAATTTATTTTATTTTACAATTTCAAAATACTTTTACTCATTTGTTATCGCTTGAATTTCGATTCAAATCTGGATCGGGTCTAAATAGGAAAATATTTTATAGGAAAATACAAATTTCAATTCAACAGGCTTTCATACTCTTGATGAAAACGATACAGATAAAGATTAAACATTTTTCAGTAGCATCGATATATTTTTTTCTGCATCGGATCTTCAAAGACCAATCATTAAATTCTCCCTCCAAATTCCATCTTTTTCGCTTTCACATAAATCTAAAATTTCCCGCGAAGAGCAACTTCTCGAAATAAAGTTTCAGTTTTCTAGAAGTCCGTGACTTTCATAGTAACAGGCCTGATTGACATTCAAAGGCCGCTTGCAAACAGCCGTCACGAAAGGCTACAAATCCGAAGCTATCGCTTATTCCTGAAAGCTATTTGTAGGCATTTTTTATTACTATTAGAGAAATAACAGAAAAAAGATTTGCAGAACATTTTGTGGACAGCTATTCATTTGGTATTTTAGAGGCTTTCTTGACGTTTAAGAATGTCAGCAGTTTATAAATTCAAGAAATGTACTTTGCAACACAAGATTAAATGTGGTTCAAGTGATGAAAAACAGCTAATTGAGAAGTGTTTATTTGTGGTTTTCAAAGCATTATTCTCTATATATTAGAGGAATTAATTTAAAATCAATGAAAAATATTAAATAACTGGAGTAAAATTGAGACTTGATATACCACTTTTTAAATATTTATTTTCAGAGAATAAAACAATGAGTTGTAACTGTGAGTTGTATTACGTGTGCATATGTCACCTAAAAATAATCAGGCAGTCAAAACTTGAAACAAAAATATCTATTATGCGGCTGTATATATTATCTAATAATTTTTGTTATTAAAAATATAGAAATGAATTCAAAAGCTAAAGATACTCGAAATTTCAACTAACATTTTCAGAAAATGAAATATATCATAGACATAAAATAAATTAGTGAAAAGATGTCTGTTTTATTACATTTCATAATAAAATCCTTGTCGCTACCGTACCAAGCATTTTATGCTTATTCATCACTTTAAATAAAATGCGAATCTCACTCAATTTATTAAAGTTTATTTCCCATTCAAATTTTTCTTCGGAGAAAAATAAAGCTTCATATAAAACCTTGTTCCATAAAATGGCAAATAAATCAAATCAGCTATCATTTCTTCAACTTATATGCGACTTCTATTGAGCCTTAAGTGAAAGAAAATTGAGACGATCTTAGTGCTCCATGGGTCAGGAAATTTTTTTTCTCTGTTAAGGAAGATATTTATTATTTATTGATTCCTTCCCGCTTTTTCAATACTCAAGGCTAATACGATTTTGTTATTTGATCTTTCTGATTTCAGCTGGTGGCAACATGGTAATTTGATTAGATATTTTCTTGTATGAGGTATACGGTTTCATCAAATGTCTTCTTATTATCACTATTTTCATTATAGGAATATCTACACAGCCAGGGTTCTTTTCTTAAGATATTACTTATATATTGTTTACTCGTAAGCTCTCGAACTCATATTGACATTTTGATATGTATTCATTCATTATGTTTTGTATTCTGCAGGTTTTTAAATTTAATTTAGGAGGTCTTGTACTGGATGAATGTATTTTTAACGAGCATTTAAAATTTTAAGTTATGATTTTATGTCTCTCAAAGAAAAATTATGTATATGTTATTAGAGTAAGGATGTTCTAATAAGCATATTAAATTTTATTTTCTTATTGTTTTTTAAGTAACTGAAGATTCTAAAATATATTCAATATATATAAAACATTTGTTTTTCAATATAGGCAAGACATTTATCTGTATTGCTGATAAAATGTTATTTCCTTTGTCATCATATTGCAACACAGATAAAAAGTTATTTTCTTTTAAAGTTTGAAAAGACTTGTCCACTCAAATGAAATAATCATGACATAAAGGAAAAGCATAGCCATAAAAATTTGATGAAAAGCAATTTTGAATATTTTATAAAAAATAAAGAAAAATCAAAAATAAAATTGATACCTCTATATTTTAAAGAAATCTTAAATTTATGGTATCCGACTAGATTGAAAACATTGAATTTTTAGATAAAAATTCACATTTTTATTCTTTCTGCAGTTTTAAGAAATAGGATCTGTTTCGGAGATATATCTTTATTCTCACTCTGTGTCAGTTGGAAGCTAAACTGTAGCAAACTGTTGATATTTAAGTGATACTTATTTATAAGCATTTAATCAAGATATTTTAATGAAATTTATAATTAGTGCTTTTTATGTTATGCATAATGTAATATACTATGGATTTGATGTTGAATGCTCTAGAAGTAGTATTTATGATTGTTTAGTGTAAAGATTGTTGAAAAACATTTCAAAATTTCATAGATTATTTTATGTATTACGCACAAAAAATTTTATTTTTGAATGTGATTCTTAGATAATAATTAGTTACGCTATAAGATACGTTATACATGTAATGTTACAAAGAAAAAGGGGAAACTTTAAAGCTTTTTTTCTCTGGAACAATCTAGTTTTTGTAAATGAATGTTAAAATTTACATCAAAATATGCCTTTTTTTTTCAAAAACTAAGCACATATTCAAATAATTTCACTTTTTTTAATCATTTTATCCTTATATTAATAAAAAAGCATCATATAAACATTAAAATACTTCATTTTAAAAAAATCTTCTCCGAACTTATTCAGATGCCTTAATTAAAAAGCAATTTTTTTAATTCTAAAATGGAATAAAATTATTCATGTATGATAATTTTCTTAGATGTTATAGAAGGGAATATTACAGAAATATTGTAATTAATACAGAATTTAAATTAACTTCTTTTTTAATAAAACCTATCTAATATACAAAGAAGTATCGAATTTGATAATTATAGATCTTGCTTATAGAGAGTTTGTAACGCATAATGCATAATATAGAAACTAAATCACATTTTCATAGCTTCGTCATCAACAATGGGGAAAAATTCTGGTCTGGTATTTGTCGCAAAATATGTTTCATTACAACAATGAAATATATCTTCAACATGGGGTGAAATTCATCTTTGTGCACTTAGTTATGATGGGGAAATATCAAAATCTTATTAAACTTTTAATTCAAAATTATAATTAAAATTTTTGAAAATTAAATCTAAAATCCACATTCCAACGCTCCTAAATATAATAGTTCCAAAATCGGTAGATCGAAGTCCAACGGTTTGTCCAGTAGAGCGCCAAATCACACATTTTTTATCAATAGTAATCGTCCAGAAACTTTAGTCAAAAATAGATGTTTTCACCTAAAAATTTCAAGCCAAGATTTCATTTATAATGGCATTTCTTTGAAAATTAAATCTCAAATGTTTCCTACATTCTGCTATAGGTTTCCATATTTTGAGATGTTAGTTTTTCTTATATTTTTCTTATATACACTCATATATATATGTATTTTATACACACTTAATATCCATTTATAATTTTAAACAAAGGAATAAATTTATGTGTCACAAATTCAAATTTTTCCTTTAAAAAAACATACTCAAACTTTTAGTTTAAAAAAAATATACTCATACTTTTAGTTAAAAAGAAACATACTCATACTTTTAGTTAAAAAGAAACATACTCATACTTTTAGTTTAAAGAAACATACTCATACTTTTAGTTTAAAGAAACATACTCATACTTTTAGTTTAAAGAAACATACTCATACTTTTAGTTTAAAGAAACATACTCATACTTTTAGTTTAAAAAAACAAACTCATACTTTTAATTTAAAAAAACAAACTCATACTTTTAATTTAAAGAAACATACTCATACTTTTAGTTTAAAAAAAAAACATACTCAATTTGCCAAGTTTGTCTGGTAAAATTTTGTATAACTGATTACCTATTTAGAAACTAACTGGAAGGTATTTTAAAATAAACTTCATAATTTTGAGATATACTCAATTAAATGCAATCTTAATTAGAATGCATTCTCTAAAAAACTTTCACATGGCACTAGTACTCTGATACTTGTTCGTCAACAAAAGTCTATGAATATATAAAATATATATATTTTTTGTATGCGTTCTTCATTTACTAAATTTTTTGATTAAATGCATCGTCTTTCAGAAAATAGAAGAATACGTTTTTCTGAAAATTTGTAAAATGTACAGCTTTAATACGAATTACTATTAATATTTAGATGCAAAATATACAGAACTTCATGCTCTAAAACTTGGGGTTATAATATTTTTAAAATAGCATGCATTGTTTTCATATAATATATATAAAACCGGGGGGAGGGGGGAGGAGAGTCACCCCAAAACTTTTTTGCATGCTCTCTAACAAAGATGTTATCCCAATGAAAGCTTTGCACGACTTTGGCTTAAAGTAGTTACGAAATATTAATTTTCTTCGTGAATTTAGCATTTTTATTAAATGCATCGTGTGACCTTTGGCGCTTGTATTGGTGATAAATACCTGGCGTGCGATTAATAACATTCGAAAATCGAATATGTGATTCAGATACATTTTCCCCAACCGATTGAAATACAATTTTGACATAAAACTATAGTTATAGTCCCAAAATTACGTACAAAATGTGATATATTTAAGTCATTGTGCGTTTTTAAGTTAACGCTTTGACATGTTTCTGAAAGTACAGTCCTACAGACGGTCAACTCTTTGCTGGATTTGGCTCAAAATTTAATACGCGTTTATAATATAGATATTAAATCTGTGTGCCGAATTCTATCCATCTAGCTCTCTTCTTTTTGTAGTAATCGTGTTCACATATATTCGAACAGCTGGACAGACAGACTTTCTCAGAACGGTTTTTGATCAAGATTTTTTTTTGAAATCTAAAAATGTGGTATGAAGACTGTATACCAAATTTCATCCGTGCAGATCAAATCGTTTATATGTCACAGACAGACGGATGCACATTTTTCCAAAAATATATTTTTCGAACTCAGAGAGGTGTAGCGAGATGTGATGAGCGAGGCTAGAACCTGGGACCTTGTGGTTCGCAGCCCAGTAACATGACCACAATACAAAAGCAATTGCTCGTGCAGCGTAGCTGTTAACTGGCTTATAAGCTTTCACCACAGGGGTCTAAAACGTGGAGATTCGTCAAAAAATTCGAGCTCGAGATTTTGACGACAACTATACTTTCCCTATACTTCGCATACGAGAAAGTAAAACAGAAGAAAAACATTTGATTTCATTTGAACATTTGATTTCCCACCTAACTTTTTACCTAACACTATAGTTAGGTGGAGTCTTCAGTCGTATTTGACACTGAAATTTCACCTTTTAGGAGAAGGAAATTTTGCAGTAGTTATACCGGATCCTAAGTGAAGGGATTAAAGCAATAAAATATTAACCATACATTTTTTTCTTATTTAAACTCTCCGGTCACGGGTATATAACCAGATTGCTAAATTGGAGTTTTTTCAACGCTCTTCCCAAAAGAAACATAAAAAGTACATAAGAGAGTATGGCTATTTTTGGAATCTCATTTATGCCGACATAATTAAAAGTTCTGCTAAAAAACAATGACTTAAAATTTTCCAATGAATACTGAAGTTTCTTGACATATTGTTACGTAGATACTCTAGTATGGAACTCAATGACACACACAAGAAGTAGAGCTAAACCAATTTATTAACTGAACTCGGAACTCAGAACACACAGTGACTGA
Organism: Argiope bruennichi; assembly: GCF_947563725.1. NCBI lineage: Eukaryota > Metazoa > Arthropoda > Arachnida > Araneae > Araneidae > Argiope > Argiope bruennichi. Next base: position 42,823,361 of record NC_079161.1, on the reverse strand, counting down.
CAAATCTTCTTTTATACTAGCAGGGAAAGTTCCAGAATACTTTTCTGGAGACAGTAAGAAAAGTACAGAACACTTATCTGGTAAACTAAAGAAAGTTCCAGAATCTGATGGAACATGAAATAAAGAGAAACGTAAAATCAATTAATTAAATATTTACACAGACTGTGAATCGCGGGATTCGAACTCACAATCCCTTGATTATGAGATCAGTTCTATGATCATTCGGCCATGAAGAGTCGACAGATTCTTTTCAATGCGGCAATATGAATCATATGCAGAGTTTTGTAGTTGTTCATTATTAAAATAATTTCAGTTCATAATTTGTTCTGTGAATGCTCCATGCCCTTTTAATAGATCTTCCTCTTTTGGGAAATAATGCAAAATTTCTAACAGTTGACTGTCTCATACATTGCTTTGCGGAACAATGCCAGACTAAGTTAATAGTAGCAGAAGTAATTTTTCTCTACGACGAATAATAGTGATTTTAAATGCGACTAAAGACTTGATTTTCTTTGAAAGGAATAATGTGTTCTGTCATCTTTGTGTTGTAATGCTTTACAAAACATCGCTAATTGTTTTCGTCTGTTAGAATTAATGGACATGTCAGCGAATTGTTCTTGCAGAATTCGTTTGATTAAAAAAAACTCATTTGATATACATTGTTAGAAATTTAGATTTTTTTAGAGGATTATAAAATTTTCTCTGCCAAATTTTTGATATCTTGTTCCATTCTACAGAAATAATCGGTTTGCATTGAAACATGAAGTCTTTTCTTGGTTGAAATAGAATTGTAAATATTTTGAAATCTTCTGAACAATGAGTCTCATATTTGAGATAAATATTATGTTTGAAGCTACAATTTTGATATGAACATCATCTTCACTTAAACGTTTTTGTTAAAGTATTGTCAAAAGTGTGTTTTTAGAATTCAGCATCGCATATCATGAAAAAAGTAAAATTTTATTGAGTTTTATGCTTTTTTTCTTGTTTTGTTTGTTTGTTTCTTATGGCACTTGCCACTGACAAGCCCGCTGTTACGAAGACAGCGATTTAAGCCTGAGGGGGACGTCTCTTATTTTTTATAGCAGCGCCAACTAGGGCCAAGAGTACGACTTTGCTACTCACGCATCACTCATTCGCTTGCACAACCCCTTTTTACAGGAGGGCACATTCACACATCTCACAGATAGAACAACAGAAGAACAACCATGCCCAAACCGGGACTCGAACCCGGGACGCCCAGATCACGGGGAAGACGCGCTACCCCTATGCCAGGACGCCGGCATGCTTTCTTTCTAAAAGCAAGAAATATTTAAATATTCAAAATCATTTTAATATACATATATGTATATTCTTAAAATTAATTATTTTTTAATCGCTTAAATTAAAACTTCCCTTCAACTTCTGAGTTACACTCGTTTCAATTTTCCACGCATCTCACAGTTTACATTTGCCTATATCAATTTCGATAATTTTCATTTGAAATTATATAAGCTCTGAAAAAGTCTGTTGATTTATGAATTTCTGTAAGTAATTCGATACCAATCCATAGCCAAGATTTTTTTTTTTTTTTTTTTTTTTTTTGCTCTATGTTTGGAACTTGTTTTCCCCACATAAGAACTCACATAACTGATTAAAGAATCACTTCGTTGCATTCGATTTCAAAATACTTCAGAGATTCTTACCCCGTCAGCAAGCGCACGATGTCTTTTTGGCCCCATCCTTTCTCTTTTGTTTAGACTTTCTAGAAATTTATAAAAGTTTATACTTGTTACTTACTTTTATATTTCCATGGGGGAGTTACAAGTAGAAGATTAGAACAACAGAAATCTGTGGAAGATTGAGATGAGCAAGGATAGAACTTGGAACCTTGTGGTTCGCAGCCGAGTAACATGACCACAATACAAAAGCAATTGCCCGTGCAGCGTAGCAGCTGACCCCTGCGTTTGCTAGCGTTTCAGATTCATTTAATGCTACGAGTATGTCAGTTAGCAACACAGATTCAGAGATCTTCTCGCAAGTCTTCCTACTAATAAACAGAATGGCTCAGATTCGTCATACATTCATGAAGTTTTAGCAGGTGATCATCATAGAGTTCCGAATCAAAATACAGATTCCGAAAACTTTAGAAAATCTGATGCAACCCCTTCCTGCTCATAAAAAAATGTAACAAATCATTATATAAAATGCATTCTTTTATAATAAGAATAAATTATCTTGAAATGTGTTAACAATTTCGAATGCGAAATAATAAAAGTATTTCTTGAATATGCATATAAAAATGAGAGACAAAAGATATGAATTTTCAAAGTGGTATGTTTAAGCTTCTTTTACTAAGAAAAATTTAAAATGCAAACTATATGTAAAATGTAGATTTTATTTTTCCAATATTTTTATACAGAAAAAAACTACTTATGTTGAACATAATGTTTTACTTGAATGAAATGGGGAAAATAGAAATGAATTCAGAAAAGGTATGGGGAAAAGGGGCTAAGTTCAATTTCGGTTTTGTCTTATCAAAAATAGCAATTGTATCTTAAAATAAAAAAATATTCCTATGTAAAAACATTTATATATTCTGATTATATTTTATTTTTATACAAATAGCCAATAAAATAACGAGGATGTTGACAATTTAGTACCAAAATGTCCCCATGTGTGTGCTAATGTTTAAAAACTGGGTGAGTGTGCTGAAGGAAGGGTGATTACGTTAAAAAGTTGTTTTAAAAACTGGGTGAGTGTGCTGAAGAAAGGGTGATTGTGTTAAAAAGTCGATTTAAAAACTGGGTGAGTGTGCTGAAGAAAGGGTGATTACGTTAAAAAGCCGATTTTTTTTGTTCCAAAATAAGAATTTTGTAATTTAATATTCTAAACGTTTGAACAGATTTATTAATAAAACTGTTTGAATTTCGATTCCATTTTTTTTTTGAGAAATGTCACTGGTTTTTATATTTACAGTTATATACATTGTAATATTATTTTACATCTTTAAAAGCTATTAATTTCTATCTTTAGTAGAACTTTCTTCCGAAACAACTCATAAAAATCTATTGCGCATTTTTTCATTCAAATTTGGTATAATAGTTTCTCAGTATTATCATTTATTATCAGTAATAGTTACTCAGAACTACAGAATAAAAATTTAGAAATATTGTATAGCTGTTTTAGAACGTATATGTTAAGTTAATTAAGAATATAATTACATACATTACATGTAACCTTTTAATTAATAATATAAACTAGAACCATGATACTGTAACATATTTTAAAATAACAACCCGCGATTTGTATGAGATGATGATTCAATATTTTATGGTTTCCGATGTAAGAAGATTATTACCCTATTCCCATTTTTTTTTTCACATTTTCTTCAATAATTAACTTTTTAAAATGATGCATAAATCAATATAAAAAATGTTGAAAGACATACACACAATTAAAACTCTTCACTCTTAAAATCTTCGCTTCTTTCTGAAGTGAACATTTTTTTAAACTGCATTCATCAGGTATAATGAATATATTCATCAGGTAAACATAATTAAATAGAAAATGGAATTGGATCAAGAAATAGGAAAAATTCTAGAATAAAGTAATTTGGACCAATTTAAGATAAAAGTTATGAAATTATATAGAATTTAAATCAAATTATGAAATACAGTTACATACATTCAACATCAACTAATACAATCCAGAAATAAAATATTGCAATCTATTTTAAAATAACAGTGCACAAATTACATGAGATGATAAGTCAAACTTTTTATGCTTCCCAACATGAGAATTTTCCCTGTTTTTCCTCTCTAAATTTTCTTCCAACTAGAACTTCTTCTAGAATAGATATGTAAATCAATATCATAAATATATCTGAAGATAGAATTAAAACTCTTTACTCTTAAAATCTTCATTTCTCTTTGAAGTGAACATTTTTTAAGCTATATTCATCAGGTATAGTGATTATATTCATCAGGTAAACATAATTAAATAGAAAATGGAATTGGATCACGAAATAAGAGAAAATTCTAGAATAAAGTAATTTGAGCTAATTTAAGATAATTAGATAATTAATTTGGAACTAAATTAAATTAAAAAATATCATTACATACATGTAATCTTTTAATAAATAATATAATCACAAACCATAAAAGTGTAATGTATTTAAAATCACATTGTACGAATTACATGAAATGACGAGTTGAACGTTTTATGCTTCTCGATGTGAAAATTTAATCTTTTTATCTTTTTCAATATTTTCTTCCAAAATTAACATCTGTCAACATCAAAACTTATATCCATATCAAAATTATATCCAAAGAAATTCTCAGAATTAAAAATCTTCACTCTTAAAATCTTTATTTCTAAAATGAAATTTTTTTTAAAATGCCTTCATCAGGTATAATGCTAGCAGGAAAATGCTTCTGTTTAAAATGGGAGATATTCACTTCGCACTAGTTAATTGCAGAGCGAAGACGCTTGCTGAATTGAAATATTCTTAACTCTTGAATTCTCTCTCCCTGTCCATTTTGTGAATAGTTAGAAACGTGGAACAGTAATTATTTGTTCAAAATAGCACTGCACCCTTTGTGCGATGTCATCTTGAAAATTACAATGCATTATTCTTGAAGGATATTGTACGCACTCAATTCGAATAACAATTCTCTTTGTGCAGTGAACAGAATATTTTACCAATCTATCTCCAGCTCATCCCTTGTTTTAATATAGCTATTGTTCCGAATTTTAGTTTTATCAAAGCAATTAAAGTTGAGATATTTATACAGATGACATTTCAGGTGTATATTTCTAAATAAAAATGGGATTAATTTATGTTTTCTAGTTTCATTTCATCATAAAATAAGTAATATTTTTCTCATTGTACTACTTTGCTTAACTGGTTAATAATTAATTGTTTTTTCAGGTTTTTTTTAAATATTTTTTATTTCAATTCCTAATTTTTTTTAATATATGGAATTAAGTTAAATGGCACAAACCCTAGTTGATGTAGCATCAGACCAAAGAACATTGTTTTTACAAAAAGGTGACATGCAAAATAATAAATAAAAAAATATCATCAATAAATTATGAAATTCGTCAGCACTGATTAGAACACTGAAAAAAATGGCAATTTTTGATAATAAAACACTAAAATGACTAGTATTAAGTCCAGTCAAAAGTTTAAACAGATATAAAATCATTCATACTTTAAAATTATAAAATATAAATAATATACTAAAAAGTATATTTATCTCTTTGTATATTACTTTTACGTGTTCTTGTATATTTCCCAATATGGTATGCTTGGAATGAATTGAGATGAATGAATATCTAATTTTAACGTTTTCTCTTTAACGAATTAGATTCAACAATTTGGGATGAATTGAGATGAATGAATATCTAATTTTAACGTTTTCTCTTTAACGAATTAGATTCAACAATTTTACATAGGCTTTCAGTTATAATGTTATGACCATTTATAATTTTAATATCTAGCTTGGGGAATTTTTTTTTCATACAGTCAAATTAATCAACAGCCAATTAACTTGTGAAATGATTTGATTAAAAAAAAACGTTCAATACATGATTTCATATAATGCTTGCTGGATTCATTTAACTATTGCAATCACATATACAAAGGTGTACTTACAGACAGACTTTATATTTCTTTTTTCGTTTGAATTATATCTATAACAAGAAAAAGGGAAAACTCCCTGTACTTTCGTATTTACTTGGAAATTATAGCATATTAGTTTCGGTTATCTTTCTGAAAATCTGATTCTCCGGAACTTATCACAAGAATTGCAGAGGAGAAAAGCAAGCCCTCTAAGGTCATGCAAACTCCGCAAGCGAAAGTCTTTTTATAGCTAAATTTCTCTTATAGAAAATCAGGTCTTTTTAAAGAAACTCAATATGCCATGTTTTGTGTTTCCTAGTGTTATGATGAAAATCAAGCGCGAATTTTGAATGCTTTCTTAACAATCCTCTTAAATAACTGGTACCATCTCTGACGTCCACCTGACGATCATCTTGCATCATACTTTGTTAAACAGCTTCATTCTGCATCAGCTGTCCAACCTGAACTATACTCTCATCACTCCTGCAGATTAATCTCATCCTATATCACAAATTCTTCAGCCTATCGGAGGGCGAAATATCTTCTTCTCTGTGCAGAATATCCATTATCATTTCTTTTTTGTTTCCGGACATTTTCTTTCAAACGATAGTGACTAAATTTTAGAACAAATCCACAATTTTGGTCGCTGATTGGCCTACATTATTTCATTTATCTATATCATTGCAGTATTGAATTATTGCTTTCAAATTAAGCACGAACATACAAACCGCACATAGTCGTCGTCCTTTTGACAGATTTGGTTAAAAACTAAATATGAATCTACAACTTCTGTGATAAATATTTCTACAAAATATCAATTATCTAATTCTCTGCGTTTTTGAGTACAGAAGTTGTCATACAAGCAGGCAGACAGACAAATATTTGTCAGCGGAATTTCATCAGAATTTGATATGAATCCACAAATTTAGTATTAATTTTAACTCAACTTTGACAGACAGACAGCTTTGACAGACAGACAGACGGACAGACAAATATAATTCTAAAAATGAGTTTTTCTGACTCAGAAAAGTTTAAAACTTCGAGACTCATCAAAATTTTGGTCTCGAATGCTCCGACGATTACAATTTCCATTTCGTTCCTCCAACTGACTTAAATTTAGTTCAATTCAAAATATCATAGATATCAAATGCAAAAAAAAATCAAAATTACAATACAAAAAATACTATAACTACTCTAAAGCAAATCAAAAATAACAATAATAATTAATAAAAGTAATAATACAAATAAAAAGATAGCAATAACAATATTAATAAATAACAATAATAATACAAATAAAAACAATAAAAATAATTTAATAAATAATGTTATAATACAAAGGAAAACATAGTAATAACAATAATAAATAAAAATAGCAATAAAAAATAATAAATAACAATAATAAAACAAATAAAAACAATAAAAAATTTAATAAATAAGATTAACAATACAAATGAAAACATAGCAATAACAACAATAATAATAAATAAAAATAACTATACAAATAAAAATATAGCAATAACAATAATTATAAATAAATAACTACAATAATACAAATATAAACTTCAATGCAAATAATCATAGATATTGAGGCAGAAATAATTGTCTGCAAATGAATCTTTCGAGCTATTTGAAGTTTAAAAATTTGTAAACCATCAAAAACTCATGGTGAAATATTTACAAATGCAAAAATAATGTCTTCCTGCATATTTCGAGATTCAAAAAAACATATCAGAATAATTTTATAAAAAATGCAGTTAAATACTACAATGCTTTAAGAAAAGAAAAGCTATTGTGATAATACGAAAATGGGCGGCGAATATTTGACACTAAAGAAGAAATTGTCCCAAGCAGCCAATACTCCTGGCAGTAAATTTAATCGAAATCTACTTTCCCTTGACTTTTACCAGTAACAACCCGGCATTCCGGCTTATTTTCGACACACGAACGCGGACAAAAGCGCCGAAGCGTCGCATTCTAGGGAAAGTAGGATGATATGTGGAATTACTTTCGATATATTAGGTTTCATCGGATTAATACAACTACAAGCTGCGCCGTAAACAACAGTACACAAGGAAAAACTCTTATCAAGGACCAGGGAAAACAACAAAAATGGGATCACTGTTGTAGCAATGTAACATAACACCAAAAATTATGACACAGAAAATACTCCTAAATAAAAGAAAGCTGATACATCTTATCCTCAGGTAAATCTCCAGGTATATGAAAAATAAAATACCCTCTGGTGTAGAAGTTTTATAATTTGACGTGCGAGGCAATTCTCACTTTAACAAAACCTAACGCATACTGTCAAATTCCATTTAGAGTTTGTTGGCTTTTTCTTGTAAAAGTAAAATAGTTTCTTGCTTTTATGTCTTTAAATCTGAAACTTTATTTATTTGTTGGAAATAGAGTTAATGTGCCAAAAATTATTTCTTCTTTTCATGCTTTTTTTCTTACTGAATCGACAACCGAAGCGTTAAATAAATGTAATCAGTATCGACATTGGTGAAGTTTAAATGTATTTTACCGTGGAAGATAAATTGCCCTTTCATGATAAAAGATTGTGTAGCTGTGTTTATATAACTATCGCTCTTTGCAGGTGAAATAGTGAGGGAAATGTATCGAAAAAGGAGTAACGATCTTTTAAAGGTACTTTGGCTTGAGTTTCAGCTGGCTAAAAAAAAGCATTTTTTTTTTCATTTAAGAAATGGTGTATCCTTTAAGGAATATTGTAATTTAACTATATAATATATAAAACAACATTTGTTCATTTAGTGAAAAATGAAAAATTAGTCAAATAATGTGAGTTTTCTCCCCTTTTGTTACTAATCTCTTATATTGCTTCCTTGCAATGCTTGTATTAGTCGAAAAGATACCGATAATCTTAACCCTTTGCAGTTCTCTACTCTTTAAATAGTTAACTCAAACAAAAGATGTTATAGATAACCTATTTAGGCCTATAGGAGTACATTATGCCTGTATGGCAGATTTAGCATGATCCAAGGAGCACCATAAGGAGGCATGCTCAGATTCGCTATTAGAGTGTAATTTTTGAAGCATATTTTGGGGGGTGTTTCGGAAAAAAATTAATTGATCTCTCTGCGTAAAACCACAAAACTTCAGACTCATAGTAAGGGTTGTTCATTTCGAAACATTCTAACCCTCTCGAACACTATTCCTTGAACTCAGTTTATTTTCCACGAAAAAGGAAGAACAGGAAATGAAGACACAGGTGTTAAGTGTTCTTTTGCCAGCATAGCAATCCGCCGAGAAACACGATGGGCTCAGTATTCCAGCAGATGGAACACCTCATTTTATCCAACTATTATGAGTATGCTTTCGCTATAAAAATGCAAAAATATATAGAATAAATAATTTAAGATACAGTCAACAAAATAACATTGAAATTATTTTTCTGGCAATCATTTTTTCACTAGAAAAAAAGAGTTAACAAAATTCTTTGAAAAAATAGGCTTTTATATAGCGCGCTATAGCTGAAAATTATGGAACAGCTTGATATTATTGCCCTCTATTTTTAAAAAGAAGGTTAAAATTGAGTCTTAAACATATATATTTTTTCAATTATTATTGAATTTAACGATTTTAGAAGCGAGTGAAGTTAGGTGCTCGCTCGTTTCTGAATGGAAAATTGTGCCGCAAATGATTAATGCATTCTAAATGAATACTCGGCTAAAGATCCCCGAACTTGGCGATTATTTTCCGATGAATTTGAAGGAAAAATAACTTTTCGTGACATACAAGATCAAAATCGGGAATATCTTTCAAGGGCTTACATCTTTTCTAGAAAATCTAACATCTTATTGAGAAATTATTAAAGAGGATGCGCTCTAGTAAGAAGTTGAATATCCTTTTGAAGTTGTGGTGGTAGCTTTATAAGCCAGTTAATAGTCTCCGGAATAGGGTGATCACTTTAATCTAGTGGTTATGTTACGCAGCTACGGTCCCTAACTTCGCGGATTCGGTCCTTGGCAATTCAATCACCACAAAGTGTTGATCGTAAAGAGAGTTCTCTGGTTGTCTGCTCTAAGCTGTTATATTTATTTGTCTCTAAGTCTTGATTATATTTATTTCATATGCTGTGCTACGTGTTTTCTATTGTATGAAGCTTGCTTATGAGTTACTGAGATTTTAAGACATAGTAATTAATATATTTAACATTTTTATGGCACAATGGAACCTAATTCAACAAGCGTAATTCATTTCCAAATCTTTTTCATAATGTGACTCACTCACATATGAAACGAAATATTTCGAGTCACATTATGAAACTCACTTTTTCATAATGTGACTCGAAATAATTTTTTCCATGGGATTCCATATAAATGCAATTTGTTCCAATGAAGTACGAAAGAAAATACTGAATTTATAATAATGTAATATATTATTATACATGCCTTTTTACAAGGAAATTGTCTAAAGTCATTTGTCTTTGGCCATACATCAACATTTGGCTGAAGTGCGACTCCGCAGTGCCATTAAATGGATTTCCAGTTTTAATAGCGGCTGCCTTGTTAAGTTGATGCTTCTAGGCTTAGAATACAATAATTTACCATGCTTTCAGCATCTTTTATTTCACTGGAAGGATGTTGCGCTGTTATGTCTACTATGTCCTTTTCTCCTGACCAAATCTCCTCCGCAACATTTTGCTGTGACTTTTTTTTGTTCTTCTATAAGCTAATCTATGTCTTTGATATCCCCATCTTGCCCCATAATCATGATCAGAGACGAAATTTCATCGATTCAAGTTTGTTTCACAGACACGTGGTCAAGGAGTTGCAGGCGAAAAAAACGCTATGCTTATTGAACTTCGCATAACTTTACTTCGCTTAGCTTTTAATTAATTAAAATTTCTTAAATCACGCTGAATGAGGTGCACATTCCCATCCTCCAATCTCTCTCTCTCTCTCTCTGTCTCTCTGTGTGTGTGTGTGTGTGTGTGTGTCAACTTTGGTAGCTCTAGGGCAAGTGATTTGGCATGTAGCACCAATGCGCTTATAGATACACTCATTTATCTTTATTAGTAGTAAAGATAAATAAAAGATAAGTGAAATCAAAAAAGACTAATAATTGATATAAAAACGTCCCCATTTATTATATATAAACCAATTAAGATATTTTAATCCAATATGAATGTAGCAATGAAGGAGGTAATATATATATATATATATATATATATATATATATATATATATATATATTATATATATATATATATATATAATATATATATATATATATATATTATATATATATATATATATATAATATGTATGTGTGTAAACATATAATTTTTGAAAGCAGAGGACGGTTTCGAAGACAGAAGAGAGACTTTCGAATTTTTAAAGTTCGCATTTATTGCATCCTGGTTGGCACAAGCAGCATGAACAAGGCACGTCCGTTCACAGCACGACACAAAAGCAGAAGGTGAAAGAGAGGGAAATCATTTAGCCCTGGTCTTATATACCATGAGATTTTGATAGGGATTTTTCTACACGCGTCGAACTTAGACAAGGGAAACACAGTGATCTTTTAGAAGAATTTGTTTAGATCAGCAGTATTTTATCCCTTCACTCGGAGCGTGGGAATAGCTGACTGAAGCTTTTTTACAAAGATTCAATTGAAATAATTAAGTAGCAAAAGTGGAATGGGATCAGGAAATAAGAGAATATTTCAGAATGAATATGGGCTAAATTAAGATAAAAGTTTGAAAATTAATTACAATTGAAATTCGAGTTTAAAATATCATATATATAATATTACCCCACTCAATAGATTAACAAGTAATATTTCAATGATGCAATTGTTTCAAACTATATTCCTTTTTAAATAACTAATAGTAGAGATATGTAAGGGATAAATCAAAGCAAAAGAAAGCCTGATAATTAAAATAAAATGTACCAATTTATTATTTATCCCCCAATAAATATTTAACAAATATTTTTCCAATACCAATGTTGCAATGAATGGAATCACTCCACCGAATAGATCGATATGTAATATTTAATAATAGAGTTGTTTCAAACTATATTCCTTTATAAATAAATATCAGTAGAGAAAGGTAAGAAATAAGTAAAAGCAAATAAAAAATTAAAAGCAAATATAAAAATGTCCCAATTTATTATTTATCTCCCAGTTAACAAATATTCTCCCAATACCAATGTTGCAATGAATGAAATCGCCCCATTGAATAGATCGATACATAATATTTCAATTTTGGAATTGTTTCAAATTATATTCCTTTATAAATATATATTAGTAGAGAAAGATAAGAAGTAAGAGCAATATATATATAATATATATAAAATAACTGATATAAAAATGTCCAAATTTATTAATTTATTGTATACAAACCAATTAACAAATATTATTCCAATATCAATGTTTCTATGAATGGAATTACACCACTGAATGGATTAATATGTAATATTTCAATGATGGCATTGTTTCCAACTATATTCCTTCATAAATAAGTCCGATGTAAATTCCTTCCATTCCATTCTTTTGCATTGCAAACTGATAAGTTCCCAAACCGTGTAGACGTATAGATATATAAAGGCATTTAAGGGCATTTTCTATGGCATTGATAAATTGTCGGAGACTTTTTATACGTCTCGCAGCCTTACTTTCGTGACATAAGGAAAAGTCATTTGTCAATCAGCTGTCATGACATCGACCTGTTTTAGAGCGTTTGAAAAATTCTGCTTTTCTTTTAAATGGATGTCTAACGCCTGAACGGATTCTCTTGGAAGATGTTTTTCCTCCCGTTTTTTAGAAAGGCATACTACTTTGTTTTAGGTATTAAATTCTATTAAGTTGTTTTACATTCTCCGTTAATTTAATGGCAATAAAATATTCGGGTATTTATCATGACTGCGGGTTCAAATCTAAATCGTTAGAGACAGGCATTTTCTATTGGAAAAATCCTCTGAATTGCGAAACGATTTATAAAGGGTGTCCCAAAATGAGCCCACGATTTGAATTTGCCACCATTCGTGCAGTAAAGTGTTGGCAACCTTATTTAAAAAAACCAATGGACAACTGATAGTTTAGGGTTAGTAAAAATCGAGTATTATACGATAGAACCACGTGTTTTCGTTGTTGAACAATATTTAAAAAATAATAAGTCTGGCGGTCACAGATCCAAAATTTGGGAAATGGCCCACTAGATCGTGTGATTTAACACCACTGGCATCCTTTTTGATGGGGTTATTTGAAGTCATAAATCTATGCCAACAAGCCCAACAAGTCTCGTGCATTGAAGGAGGATATTCGACACTTCATCAACGAAATTCAGCCATATTTATTCAAAATGGTCATGGCAAATTTGGACTAAAGATTGAATACGCTCCAACAAAGCAGTGGAGACCATTTGTTCTGTATTTTATTTCATACATAGAATATTCTTTACACTTTACGATTGAATAAAAATATAACTATTTAAAGAAAAAAAACTGTGTTTTTTATTTAATTCAATTCTTGCGTTAACACGTTGTTCTATCGTGTAATACTCCATATTTACCAGCCCTAAACTATCAGCTGTCAAGAGGTTTTTATAATAGGTTTGCCAACATTTTACTCCACGAATGGTAGCAAATTCAAATCTTGCGTTAATTTTGCAGCACCCTTTATTTGACATTAGCTGCGTTTTGCCACCATCTTTTTTGCCAGGGATATTGGCTATATTTAATATCTGTTAAATCGTTTAGAAATAACTTCATATCCATGATTCCTTTAAATGTGAGACTTTAAAACAATGTTATTATAGTTTTTTTACTATGTTTTATTAATTTTGTAAACGAACCTCCCTAATGGCGACCTGTCATGTTATATCTTGGTTATGTTAAAAATTTAAATTTGTGCTTCAACTGACTTCTAAATTTCACGATATTGTAACGTCACTTTTTTATTCCTTTTGTAAACTACACTGATATTACATATACTTATGTATCTTTTGAAAATGAAAGAAAATGACACGATTAAAGATTGGATAAAAATGATTTGAATCTCAGGATAGCAATCCAATATATTGCCGAAAATTAGGCAAGAAAATATTTGATTGCCAAAATTTAGGAAACATTTGAAAGACTCGAAAATTAATATCATTAAAAAGACAAGTTTTTAGATTTCGAAACAAAGTAAAGCTTATATTTTTACAATAATATTTTAGGTAGTTATCATGAAAACGAACGTATTAAATTCATTTTTTAATTAATTAAAATCCTAGTCAAATTTTTTAAAAAATCGCTCCAAGATGCAGACTTTCACTCTCAAAGGTATGACAGCTTTAGGTCAGTCAGATGCTCTGGCCTGTCGAGCAATAACACATACATTCATTTTTGGTAGTGGTTTTTAGAGTGAATAAATTTGTGAATTTACTGTTTATATAATTCCTCAGCCAGATATCAATATTTAATAACATTTTATTCGGTTGTTAACATTTCAAATCAGAAAGTTTTACTCTTTTGCCAATGAAACTAATCGAGTTATGGAACTTCGAATAGCACGATTTCAGACCATGTATTTGCAATTTCGAAAAAGATCTACCATTCAACTCTCAACGCTTCCTTAAGGTGGCTGTTGATTGATCTAAAGTAATGAAATTCAGACCTTAACGCGGTTCGATATAGTTATAGAAGACTGAAATATTCTCTTTTTTAAAAAATATTATTATATATGAAGAATAATTTACAAAATTATGAGAAAAAGAACAATAGATGACAAGTCTGTATACAAAGTTGACTTTTTTTGAAGTTCTTTATTAACTCAGCAACATAAAATATAATGTTTTCGAGCATTTCTTATATTTTGGAGCTCCATTAATTAGCTAAGCGAAATGTTCAAATAAAGTCTGCTATAAAATCATTCAATGAAACTAAATTGTTTATATGGTGGTTTGTTAAATTTGATTATTGCCATTCGAAAATAAGTAATAAGAACGTATTCTGTGCCATTCACGTTTTACATATATAGATTGTAGCCGTTTCATTTACAATCAGTTTAAACGATTTGTTTCTTTCAGATGTGCCACCTACGCTGATATCCGCTTTTCCAGAGCACACCGCTCATTCTGGTGACACCATCTCTTTGAAGTGTGTCACCACAGGAAACCCGATCCCTCGCATCACGTGGTATCTGGACGATATACCCATTGACCAAGGACCTCGGGTGACTACAGTCGACAGGATAGGTGATCTGGGTCATGTGACAAGCATCCTGAACATCACCGAAGCACGTGTGGAAGACAGTGGCGAATACCGCTGCCAGGGAGAGAATGATGTCGGGTCGACCTTCCACGCCGCTCGACTCAATATCTATGGTCCACCTTTTGTCAGAGCCATGAGAAATGTAACAGCAGTATCGGGCGAAGACTTGACCATTCGTTGTCCTTATGGAGGGTATCCTATCAAAGGAATAAAATGGTATAAAAGTGAGTAAATTTTATTTCCAATATAAGATTATCCTCATCATTTAAGAATATATTTGTGAGAAGATCAAGCAATGTCTAGAATGTCGAGATAATCAACATACTGACGATCTGTTAAATTGCTTATAAGTTTTTCAGAATTTCACATTAATTTTCAAATTATTTCATTAATTTTCTCTCTGCCTGTTAGACATTAATTAACATTAAACTTTTGTTCAAAAACCGGTTATGGTTCTGAATGCTTTAGTTCATTTTCAAGCAAATCGTTCAATACTTCTGAATGCAAGACTCGGAAGTATTATTGTATAATACGTATTTTTATTTCATGAAATAATAAATTATGTGCACTGTAGAAGAAAATTTCCTTGCATTCATTGTCATTACGGAAGTTATTCTATCAGAGGAATAAAATGGTATAAAAGGGAATAAATATTATTTGTAATATAACTTTATGCTAATCATTTAAGAATATATTTGTTAAGACTAAAGTCAGGAGACCAGGCAATATCCAGAGTGTCGTGGAAATCAGGGTACTGTCCATCTGTTAAATGGTTTAGATTTTTTTCCCATATTACCTCATTAATCTTCAGATTATTTAGATAATTCTGGATTTACCTATTAGACATTAATTAAAATTAAAATTTAACTTTAAAAAACAAGGGTATTTCTGAACGTTTTATTTCATATCCAAGAACACCACTCAATAACAACTCTAAATACAAAATGGGAAACACATAATATTTTTATATCATAAAATGATAAGTAATTGGTACTATGGAAGAAAATATCCTGGAACACTTTGAAGCACCGTGATGTTTATTTTTTTGAAAAGAGAGAAAGGAATTTTCCCGTTTTAAAGATTAGCATTTAGGTTTGAAAAACAAAATTTAATAATACCAACTATTATGATTGTTATTAACAATTCCAACAATGATATAACCATTTTTTAAATAGTGCCAAATTCAAATTAAATAAATCAAACAATTTGAAGGAGTTCACGTTGACACCTTTTTTGAAATATATTTTTCATTTAACTAAACATACTTTTTAAAAAAACTTTCCTTTTTCCAACAATGATATCATTTTCAAACAGCGTATTTTCCTTATCCTTTATGAACCCTTTCTTGAACCTTTAAAGATAATTGGGAATTTTAAGATAATTTAAAGATAATTGGAATTTTTGAAATTGAAATAATGTAAGGAATTTAAAGATAATTGGGAATTTTTGAAATTGAAATAATTGGGAATTGACACTTTCTTGGAAATTTAGGGACAAATAAATTCCCCTTGGATATACTTATCTCTAAATTAGTAAACTTCAATATAAATAATGTAAGCAAGCATAAGTTCACAAGAAATATTCCAATGAAACAAAAGCCTAGATGCTTCAATTTCATATGTCCCACCAAAATGATTTATCTTTATTTGTCAATTGGTTATTAGTTTACCAAATTAAGTAACCAATGAAATTAATTAAATCAAATAGGCTTAATAAATCACTTTCTTTAAATCAATTTTTTTGAGTCTCTAAATATAAACTCCTTGTGTGCCAACAAGTATAACAGAAGGCTTACAAACGTAAAACAATATAATGAATCGATAATGGAAGAAAATTTCAAGTATAAAAAACACAGGTACAAATACATAAAAGGGCAAAAACAAGAAAATAATAAAAAATGAATTCTATATTCGCAAATTAAACAAATCAACTCTATTCGTAAAAGTATTTTTATATACCTTTACTTGAAAAAAAAATTGACCCTTTAAAAGGTTACGGCAATATCAGTTTAATAACCAGAAGGAGTGAGTGATCGCCCTGAATTAGCTTGTTGCCAGAAAAAAAGCAAAATAGTTTAGCCAGACAAAAGCATAAATATGCATCCGCCTTTATTATTAGAAGAAATAAAAAGCAACATCATCGCAATAAATTATCGTCATATGGCAGAATCATATCATAATCGTCATCATAAAATATCGTAATACGGCCGTCATAACGATAAAAATCTAATATATATATATCTTGGCAGCCATAAGGATAGTAATCTATTGTTTATTCTAATGGCTCTATTATTTCACGATGAAATTTATATAGCATGTAGCACAACTAGATGCTGCCTGTCTTATTATTAGAGTTTCGAGTTTATTCTTATTTTGTTATAGAGAAAAACTGTATAATAATTATCATATTTTCAGAAGCACTAGCGATTGCTTATTCAAAAAAATTGTTCGTGAATTCAGAAAACTCATGCTCATTGAATATAAAAAACAATATTTTTTTAAGAAAGTTTATATTTAGTAAGGTATGTTAAAAAAAATTATTTTCCTGCTGCTTTATGGGCAGATCAAGGTTATAGGTGTATAAGTCACATTTTCTTTCTTTTGTAGAAATAAGGATATTTCAAAACTGCTAAATTACACAAGAATAAATGTGTTATATCATTATTTTTAGGTTCTTTTGAATCCAAATTTATCTTAAAGTTTGAATTCAATTTATGCTTGATAACAATTTTAAGTTACTTTTTTGAAACCGTGACTGGCATCATTGTGATTTTATCCCTTCCGTATAGGGAGTTACAAGCATAAAAACATATTTATTTGTAAAGAGTAGAAAAAAAATGAACTGATTTTTTTAAAATAAATTAACATTATCAGTTATAACATTTTTATCTGCTTTAAGTAAATTTTGAAGGTAAAGATAACTATGGTTATAAAATCTAAAAAAAGGTGAAAAATCATTTAAATGATTTAAATATTTTTTTAAATTATTTAAATAATCTTCCTGTTTATCATTTCATTTTCAATCATTTAAAAAATCAGCAATTTTTATGCAAAATTATAAAACTAGTTATAAGAACATTTTATTTATTTTTTTATTTCTAACTACGTTACTTCGAATGAAATATAGTATTACCATGCTTCTTTCGAATTTTGGATTACATGATAATTAAATGAAGGAAATGCAGTGTGGAACACAGGATGTGGTTATATTAAATTACTAACCATATCACCACATTGGATGATATAACAGATCAATCCGCATTAGAACAACCATAAATGTAATAGTCGATTTTATAAGAATGTGGCATTTAAATGTTTTTCATTACCCCTAAGCCTATTTCTAATTCTCACAGATTTGGTTTTACATATATTGTTATAAATTTGTTATATTATTAACCAAAGCAGTTTTATCAGAGAAAAAAATTACGAATATACTTAATAGATACCTGTCAATGACCCTAGTGCCTTTGTTCACGAATTTGGTTACATTGGGGAAATTTGAAGTTCCAGAAAACACAAGAATTATAGCGATATCTCTATTAGATGATGAGATCTTTAGATGCTTATCGGGATACAATACCCTCTTCATAAGACGGTAAAGTCGCTGGAGAGATAATGAGAGTCAGTCGATTGAATTCTTTTCCTGAATTGTTGATCGAAGAGCGAGCTCTCTAGTTACTTGCATTCAATTATTTTCTATTTAATGGTCGGCTATTAGTGCGTATTGTTGATTTTCACTATATATCCAGTGAAATGTTTCCACAGTATATACAGAGTGTCCATAATTAAAAGAACATAACTTAGATTAACATACATGTGGAACTAGCAATCCAAATTCGCAAAATCGGTTAAGGACTTCATGAAAGGATGGGAATTTGTTTTAAATAGGAATAAATAAATCAATAACTATTACATACTATCACCAGAAGGAATTTTATCAAGAAATGACACTTTTAAGCAAATGTTGATTATTTATACGAATTTTAAAAACTTTTACAATTTATACGCATTGGAAACACTTCTATAATTTGTATCACTTTAGATCAACGCTGTCTATTGTTTTTTGTTTGCTTTGAAGAACATCCCAATAAAAAAAAGTTGGTGTTGCCATTTGGAAATTTGAAATTCTGTCATTGCAACCGGTAACTGTTGGAGTTTAACTATTGTTTTCCATATGATTCTTGAGAGCATACCTCAAAATATCTTGAACCAAATTTGTATTCCCTTCTTGTAAATGCTATGATACTTATGGTCTCATATATTGGTATAGTTTTTCTCTTTATATAATAACCTTGTATATGCCGTCTTTTATAAACCAAACTGGGTTAGAATAATCACAACTTCACCAAAGCCGTCATAAGTCGTCAACAAAAAATATTCGCTTTCCTTTTAAGTATTTAGTTCTCGCCTTGAACTGACAAGTTCCAGAAATGAGCAGTCTATTTAAAGAACAGATCTTAAACTTATATCTCATCATTCCCTCTTAAACTCAGACGCATGAATAAAAGAAAATAATTCTCACCGTGTTATCACCCATACGAATCTATCAATTAACATTAAAAGATAATTCAATCCATTGTACCTAATTAAAGAACGAATTAAAATACACTTCTAGTGCTTCTTAATTTTTTTTTCCTCTTTTCATAATCTGCCTGTCTTTTGTATTTTAAACGAATTAAATCGTAATGCATTTTACATCATTTTCATTTTCCAACAACCACCACGTCTGTTTAAACGATGTGAAAATTAATATTTAACTCCATACGTTACAGACGGCGAATGGAGTGTTCGTGACATGTTACTTAAACGGACTGTCATAATATTCTAAAATTACAATTTTCATTGTCTCTCGTCCCAGTAATAAGAATCTGGCACCACAAGTTGCTGTGACAGTGTAATCGATGAAAATGGCATTTCGCCTGTCTCGCGCTCTTATTAAAAAAAAGCATATTGAAATCAGATATTGAGATGCTGATATCTCTTTGAGAGACAGAGTAAATTAAAATTGGATTGAGGAAAATGGATATTAAAAACCTTTAATAAATGTTTTCTTTGGTCTCAGTTATTTTTTCCCATGGCAATTGTGAATGTTAATGTGGTGGGCTGTAATGCTGCAGTGATATTTGACGTTAAAAAGGATCTAAAATATTATTCATTAAAAATATGTTATGCTTATAATGCCATAGGAGTGTTAAATGTGTTAATAATAAAGTCAAAGTATTGTATCAAAATATTATGAAGAGCTAATATTAAATTTTACTTAATGAAATAAAATTTAAAAACTAATATTTTCTTATCCAACATGAACTACAAAATGAAAGTTTAATTGAACGCCAACAGATAAATATAATACATAAAATGACGTGAGAGCCTTTTGATTTTTGAAAATATATTCTTAATATAATGGAATTGTTCTTTAATACATTTAAATAAGAAAATATTGTATTAAAAAATCATTAAAAGCAAATATTAAATTTTGCATAATGAAATAAAAATTCGCAACAAATATTTTGTCTTGTCTATCATGAACGACGAAATGCAAATTTAATTAAACATCACAAGATAAATAGAAAATAGAAAATGATACGAAAGCATTTTGATTTTTGAGAGTGCATTCTTAATATAATGGAATTGACCTTTAACACATTTAAATGACAAAATGTTGTATTAAAGAAAAAGATAATGAAAGGCTAATATTAAATTTTACTTAATTAAATAAGAATTAAAAAACCGAGATATTTTGTTTTATCCAACATGAACTATGAAATATATATTTAACTACACGTCAAGAAATAAATATAATATGTAAAATTAAAAAAGAGGATTTTGATTTTTGAGAATGCATTCTTAATATGTTGGAGTTAGCCTTTAACTCATTTAAATTACACTTGGAAGATAAATTATCACCTTGGGCATTCTTAAATATAATTTGAAATATCTGTTATACGCAATATTTTAAATAAGTTTATCAATCAAAAGATACATGTATTATGAAACATACAGCACTGGTTTTCTTTGGTCTCAGTTTTTTTTTTTTTTTTCATAGAAATTGGCAGGCTGAATGTTATTAATGTGTTGTGCTGTAACATTGCATTCCTTTTTGACGTTAAAAAGGATGTAAAATTTTATTCTTTAAAAATATGTTATACTTATAATGGCGTAAGAGTGTGTTAAATGAGTTAATAATAGGATCAAAATATTGTATTAAAGAAAATATGTTAATAAAGTACAACTAGATCCACGGTGACCGCGATAAACCGCCAAAATATGTTTAAAAAAACAAAAGTAGCCAAACTAAGAGCAACCATAGTCCCTTTCAGTTTGGATTTCTAAGTTAAAATACCTATAAGTGACTGATTTACTTGATTGGAGTGCAACACTATTTATAATATTGCTGTCTCAAGAATATTTTGTTAAATATGATTCACAGAGCAGAGGATCTAAGTAAAAGATAAACATTCATTATTTATTAGAGCATTTATTGACTCAAATTGCATAAAATATTTCATTAGACGATTTATGAATGTATTTCTATTATTAAATGTTTACAAATTAGCCAAAAGGTCCTGAATTGAAAGAATATATATTAAACCATATTTGCCTTAAATAAAACGGATTTATTGTATTAATAATTGTTTGAACATTTAACTTGTTGTAACAATCATTTTTGTGCGATAATATTTTCTGAAATTATCGTAAATAAAAGCCGAAATTTTACTTTTTAATTAATTAAAGTTCTAATTAAAAATTCAAAACTATCGCTTCAAGATACATATTTTCGACCTCTGAAATATGCATGTGCCAAATTAAGTAGCTGTAGGTCGACACGGTCTGGCCTGTAGTATACCAAAACACACATACACACACATTCAACCTTATATATATATATATATATATATATATATATATATATATGAGGGATAGCAAAAAGTAAAGGGACATTTGAGAAAGGTGCAAAGAAATTGCAAAATTCCCTTTACTTTTTGACTTCCTCTCGAATATGTTATATAATGTTATATAATTAGAATTTCAAAATGTCGAAATTTTTTTCAGTGTGTGCGAAACTATTTACAGAAACATGATTTCATGTGCGTTATACATAATTCAAAATTTATAATTTTTCGTGATTGCTTGTCCTTTCCTCTTTTTCAAACTTTTGGTTTAAAGTTAAATCAAAGTCCATAACTTTCAGTCTGAATTTGTTTCGCTTCAATTAAAAATTCTCTTTTAAATACAAGTTTACAAAAACCGGGTACATGAATAAAGTGTCAAAATAAATAATTTCTTGAAATTTCTAGCCTAGAAATGTTCGAAGTAAGTTTAGAAAAGAATGCAAAATAATGACAGGAGGGGATTTAATATTCCATTTTGAATTTTTCTTTTCTTTGCGCAACATTTTAACTATCTCACGTTCCGAAATGCGGAAAAAGTTAAAAAAAAAAGCAAAACAAAGGTTCCAAAAATTTCATTTTCTTTTCATCCAACTTTTAAAAAATACAAAGAAGAAAATATTTAAGCAGTTTTGATATCTAAATAACACCATCGACTTCTAAGATCAGGTGAATAAAACTGGAAGTATTAAAACACGAGTTATTTTTCCCCAGTGTATCTCAGAAGATGATAGATTTTTCATTCTTGCATTAAGGTAAAAGTTTTGAAATTCAGAAATGATTAATGAACGGTTTTGTTCTAATGTTGGCTTTCGAAATCACTGGATATAAGTTCTCCTCTGTTAATGCTTGAAGGAACATTACTTGAAAAATGATGGAGGTAATGTAATTTCCGGACTTTCCAGCAAATCCATGTTAGATCTTCTCTAGACTTGACAAATTCAGAAAGAAAAATTCGGAAAGAAAGGAGAAAAAGATTATCTTACAAATTTGATGAGATTGCTTTCCACTTTTATGTGTATGAGAAATTACTCGGCGTGAAATTCGGTCGTTGTCGCTGTCACTTTATGAAATGATTCAACGTAATGTTATTTGAAAATGATAAATAGGGTAGTAAATGCAGTTTTAGGGTTTCAAAGACACTTGTGAAATAATATGAGAAAGAATACATGGTAATCCCAAAGTCCCTTGGGAATTAAAAAAAAATTTTAAGAAAGTAAATTATAAAGTACCAGTTAGACACGAAAATATTTAAGTGGTATTGAAGTACTGTTACGCATTCCACTACTACTACTAAGTCCATAAAATCCCCGGGTTCGCCTGTAGTGGATTTATGTTTAGAAAACACAATCAACAGGCCTCAGCAGAAAACAACAACGACGTTTATTAAACACAAAGACATAGACGACGAATGCAAAGACGAAAAATATATACAGCCGAGACGAACACACAGCAGCACACTACAACAGACAGAAGTAGTAATTCGGTAGTAACAACGACCTCAGCACACAAAGCTGCCAGGCAGAATTCAGAAGGATAGGGGATCCTCGGAGCTTCGCTCTACGGTCTCTCCAAACGACTACTCTCTATCACACAACTAGCTACTCCACACACAATTTGATGCTGCTACAACAATAGACGACAGAACTCGGCACATAGCTCAGTTCAGCAATAGCTTGGACTCCACACAACGTTGGCACTCCGCCGTTGCTTCGCTATCCTCTCGAAGACTCGATATTTGACTACTATTCCCTGCAGCTTGAGACTGCCGTCCTTTTAAAGTTCCCGGTAGGCGGACCGAGAAACTTCTGGGCCAATCAAGTGTATCTCAGTTCCTATTAGATGGATCGTTAAATTTCTCCAAATTTCCATTATTATCTATTTTGTCGCCAAATTCATCGCCCAATCGCCAAGTTTGTCGCCAAGCTCTGGGGATACTGGCTCGGCACCCGAGCAGCATTCAATACAGATTATTGTAAAACGGTGTTTCCGGTGATAGAATTAACAGCGCTGGGAAGCAACATTACAGGTTTGTAACAATATGTTATTTGTAAATTGCATGGCTGGTAATTTAAAAAAGATTTAATTTGAATATAATCTAAAGGTCTAGTGATTTAATTTGAATAAGATAAGATTTAATTAAGATAATTAAATCAATTTGAAAAATAACGAAAAGATCTAATTTGATAAAGATTTATAAGGCAGATTGTTAAATATATTGCTGCAATTTATTTTCTTTCGTCTCCGAAAGCTGTTAGTCACATTTTATAAAATATTTTTGACATTCAAGATATTTAATAAACCATTTTCATTCTTCTGAGAAAAAAACTGATCGATTTACGAAGATATAGAATTTCTAATGCCAATGGTAGCCATTTCTTTGAGACGTCTTTAGAATTGGTGGATTTTTCTCAAGATTGCTATTGAAATCTTCGAAAATTCTCTAAAATAACAATATTCGAGTGTTCATATCTCAGTCAGTCTTAATGTCAAAGAAATTGAATTTTTCAAAAATTTCTGCAAAGTAGAGTTAATCTTTATATAAGGCATATTTCGAAGTTATAATTTGCACTTTTACATTATACTGCAACTGTGTTGAGAAATTGCTTATATATATATATTTGAAATCTGTGAATTTTTTCATGGACCAAACTTTTTTATAATGCATCATCGAATTATTTTATAAGCTTGCAATCTTTTTTTATTGATAAATCGCCTTTAAAATAATAGAAAAAATCTTGAATACATGAAAAATGACATACATAGTAATACGATCTCTTAATTTCAATCAAAATTAATAAATTAATTCATCCATACTGAAAATCCAACATCTAATCCTTTATGTTAATTTTCGTATGAAATGAATGGACTCGAAGCTGTTAATTCCCAAGAGCAGGGGCGCTGCGATAGTTTATCAAACTTCTGTGTGAAACCTTCCACTCTTTTTCACTGTTATTGTTTTTTTTAAAATTATTTCTTAATAGTAACAAATAATAATAATAAAACAACAATAATAAAATACCTCCTCACTGAAGTACCTAAAAATTACTACACTAATTACCTAAAAATTAATCTTCTCACTGTTAATTAGATGAACAACGACAATTAGTCATTTGGTTCTCCCAAACATTAAATGATCGAAGAATGCAGTTTGACTCCGGGTAAAATTGTCGCAATGTACAAAGCTGTCTCTTATTATATAAGCAGGTACAGTCCCGGTGCTATGCAATTCTATACTACATGTAAACACGTAATAAGAAAATTACTAATTTCTCATTGTTTTACTCTTATGTTATACGTAGGTATTATTTAAATTTAAAATGACGGCATGGTTTCGATACTAATTTCACGAATTTCGTCAATCGCTGCACTATTTATCTCACTAGCCTTCTAGATTAAGGATAAAAAAACTAATTCAGTCTTCGTTTCGTAAGGTTGCAACCGAAATTTTGTGGATAGAAGTATTTGACGAGTTGTCGACTGAAACAAATTATACCTTATCGACGTACATATCCGTAACATTGATACTGCGATTAGCGGATAGTTTAAAAAAATGAATGAAAAAATTTATTAAAAAAAATTTAACATTTAAAGAATAAATAAATTATTAAAACTAATAAAAGATTCGGGAAATTATTTTTTTTAATGATTTATTGAGATAAAGTGATAGAAAAATTAAAATTTTGTTATTTATAAAAAATAATAATAAATTAAAATAATAAAAAGTAATAATTCAATAATTCAACAAAATTCAAAAATTTTCAATAATATAAAAATGGACGATAAACGGCGAGTTTATTTCGAAATGAAATCTTAACTCATAATCTGATAAATAAGTTTATATGCAATTGATTCACCACTAATAAAAACTGTACTGCATAAGTTTTCGATAACATACATATAACAAATTATCCGAAATAGATGAAATTGAAAAAAAAAAAAAAGATGAGAATGTGGATAAATGCGTACACACTATTGCCGTAAAAATAATCAGTAAAGCGATGTTTTTTAAAGTTTTATAGGTGTTTTTTTTGTTTTGTCACGTTTTATAGCACAGATCTCTATAAATAAGAATTTAGAATGTCTGCATGTCTTTTATGCATATTCTACTGTAAAAGTCAAGCCTTTTACCTGGAGCTTCCAAATTTGGCAAAAATACACATTGGAACCTTGAACTTCAGTAGGATTTTTTTTTTCAAATTTTAATTAATTAAAGAGTATGGAATGTGTTTTGCGTTTTTCTGCGATAACATCATAAAGCATCGTTGCACAAAACCAAAGCTTTTAAATCATCTTAAAATTAATATAATATATATCATTTAAATACGGCCAACTATTGCAGTTTTGTTCTGAATATCGGGAAACTTAAAAACATAGTTTATAACATATTTTAAGTTATTTTTAATTATAGCAATTGATCTTAAATTAATGTCATTGTTTTGTCAATTATTTAAAAGATTGGTTTTCTATTTACTAATCGCTAAAGAAGAAAGTTTTTTTTTTATTATATTTATATATGCTTCAAATATAAATTCAAAAAAAGATATTCGCCACTTTTGAATTGAATTTTTTTTTTCTTATTTAAAATAAATGTATTCAAACTGAAACTGGCTTTTTTAGTATTTTATCTAAAAAGGAAGTTGAACAAAATAGCGACGATAAATTACAATATTTATCATTTGCAATTCAAAATATATCATAAATCATCTAAAAAGCCAGCATTAAAATGGAAAAAAAACCATATATATTTTGATTATTACTTTAAAATATCTATTTAATTCATTTTTATCTGACATTTTTGTACTTACTTGTAACGGAAAATATCTGCATTTAACAGACATCCGATTTCCTTCATAAAAAAAAGAAGAAGAAACATGGAATTCGAAAAAAATAATTTACTTATGATCATTACAGTAAAATAGCAATTTAATTCATTTATATCCAATACTTCTGTAGTTTCTTATCACGGGAAATATCCAAACTTAGCACACATCCAATATACTTTTTAGCACACAGTGAAAGTAATTTCAGAAACCATTAAAATATCTCGCTTATAGATAAAAACATAAACACGTACGCGCAACTAATCAAAATATTTTTTTTATTTATATATTTATTTTACTTTTCCTTCATTTCACTCAATTAAAATAGCATTCCATCTACCTACAAAACTTGCCCATACAAATTTCTCTCTTTTTCGAAAAAAAAAATCTACCAATCTTCACAACCTCATCGATTTTCAATTTAACGTTTTATCTTATAATGCCAACCCTTTTTATCACAATTCGCTCTCTTCTTTTAAAGGGCCATTACTAAAGCGCTTTCAGACCGAGTCAGCCATTATAGGGAAACAATTTCCCTCTTTTTCGTTTTTAACATGTATTACTTACGGCAACAAATACGTGCCCCTCTTCCATTTAGTAAATAGAGATTTTATCTGAGGGAATAACTTTAATCACGTATTCATAATCTGGAGCTACTCAGCTTTGGAAACTGTAATTTTGAGTTGTTTAGTTTTCTTTTTTTTTTCGTTACCTGCATAATTGATGGCTTTCGCTTTCATTCATATTTACCTAAGGGATATTTTTTAGTTGTTTGTCTAATCGATAAAGAGAGCTTTATCTCTTTCAGATGTTGGCTATTGAAAACTTTGGATGAAATACTGTTTGCCAATCATTTTTCAACAGTTTAATTAGTTCATTTATTTCGTAAAAAAAAGTCCAAACAATTGATTTACTATAATTAAAATTATTAAAAGCATAAACAACAGCTAGAAATTACTTGGCAAAAAGTATTTTCATTATTGTAAATGACATATTTGCTTTAATTTGGAGTATTAAAACTTTCAGTTGTTTAGTTTTAATTCTTGTTATACGAACAATTGAGGAATTTGGCTTTCATTTATATTTAGACAATATTTTCTTCTATTATCATTGTTTGTCGAATAAATAATAATTTATATATTTTTACAGTTTATTTATTAATTGATATAAATTGTATCAAATTATTTATTATTATTTAAACCAATTAATTAATCAGTTTGTTTAGCTTAATTATATTAATATCTCGTTTTAAAGCAAAACTAGCTCTATTTTGCGACTGCTCTCGTAATTTTGAATCGCAGTCAGATGACGAGGGCAAAACCCAAGCTGGCAACTGCCCTTCTTCAAACTTCCACACCACACCAGTGGGAGGACGTTTGGCACTGGCGGATATAACGTGCACCAGACCCGCTTACGCGATGGTTCTTCGGAGGATTCGGGTCTCGGTCCTGAAACTCTCCGGTTCCGAAACCGAGACTTTACCGCCACGCCACCGCTGACCTTTATTTCTTTTAATCAGTTTGAAAAATGAAAGTGATTAAATTATATTCGAGCAAATCATAAATTTAGTTTAGTTTAATTTAATAAAATTTAATCTCAATATAAAAATTTCCTGCCGACAAGTTGGAAGGCAAAGGTGGATTCCTTCTTGACAAAATATTAATATAACGATGATTTTTATACAAATTAATTATTCATTTATTTTTCGAAAAAGGGGTTCCATTATCACAGAAAAGTTATAATGAACAATAATTAATACTGCTGATTATCTTCATATTATTAACAGCATATATTTATTTTAATTTAATTATTAAAATGTATATTTCCTAGAACGTTTTGTTTTGATAAAGGAAATAATGCAATGAAGCACTTTTTAACCAAAATTCTAAAATGCTATGACAGCAATAAAAAGTCAAATGCATTTTTATGTTTTTGTTTTTCTTTTTTGTTCTTTAAGAAAATGAAAAAATATTGATATTGTTACGAATATACTACTTCCTCCGTTGGGGTTCTTTTCAGATTTGATGACAGATGCAGAAAGAAACAGTCCTTTAGTAGAAATCAATTGCGACGTTTATTTAACACGAAGACAAGCACCGAGACGACGAATACACTGACGATAAATATATACACCCGAGAAGAACACAGGGCAGCAAACAGTAGCAACCGTCTAGTTCAACCAGTACCAAATTGCAACCGTCTAGCTCAAACCTGTTTGGAGTTATCTTTATGGCAGGCGCATAAACAGACGGACATTTTCTAAAAATATGTTTTTCTAACTCGGAAAGTTCTGAAACGTGGGGATTCGTCAAAATCTGAAGTTCGAATTTTTTGACGATTACTATACGATCTTAATTCTATGTATACCAGAAAAGAAAAAAAAAGAGTTACTTTTAGTGGATAGAAGTTTATAGATTTCGTGTCATAGTACAAAATGTTTCCAAAGATTTCCTTTGAAGTTATTTAATTTTTCCATTGAAAGATCTTGAACTAACATTATAATTTTTTTGTATATGTCTAATATTCGATTCGATATTATTCATTGATTTTCGTTGTTACTTCTATTGCATTAATAAAGTGATCTCCTTAATTCAAATGTAGTACTTATTCTGTAGTCTCTTATTGCGGATTTTTCATAATCTTGAAGCGTATTAGACTAAATTTATGTTCAAGAAAATGTACCGTATGAGTCATTTCCTAATTCTCAAATAATGGAGTTAAGAAAATACGCATACAGTGCACCATAGAAGGACCATGCAATAAAGGGCTCGCTATTACAATAGTATTAAAAAAATTTTTGATTAGGCTGGTTTTTTTTCGCGGAATTTCTTAAATTCTCGAAGCATTCTAGAGTTGAAATGTACTTTAGAATACTACACAGTAAACAGTTTTTCCTTATTTCAAACAGTATTATAGAAGTATAGTATTGTACAGAGATTTTGTTGAACAGTCTGTTATTTCTAAAAAGAATTTAAATTCAAAAACGTTTCAAAATTCCATCTAATCGCTTTCTCAAAGGGTTTTCCATTGTAATATTTTTTTTCCTCTAGACGATTCGATGTATTCATTAAAAAACGATGACAACAAAATATTAATTCATTTTCAACAACAACAAAATTTGTTACAAGTTTCTAATTAATAACAAAATCTCATAAAGTAATTTCGTTTTCTTATAAACATTTGTTTGTTTCCTATCCCATTGGAATAAAACATAAACCTAACACGCTGAAATCTTAAAATATTTTTAGGAATAACAACTAAAAAAACGTTGTTTTCAAAGTATGGAGACTGTAGGAACTTCATTTCATATTAAATTATTCATATGCCTTTCAAAAATAAAAAATAATAAATATTTGCATTCAATTCGTTAACTAAAATCTCAAACACCATTATTTTTCTGATTCACTTGAGATTTTTCTCCAGCTCTAAATCAAATATCACATTCCCGAAGAATTCAAAATTCAGCAAAATCAAAACTAATTCTTAATGAATAAATTAGCGTATGATGTAAAAAACATTAAAGTTTTCTTTTAATCAAAATCTAATACGAATTGCATTTTGC
This sequence comes from Argiope bruennichi, assembly GCF_947563725.1. Taxonomy (NCBI): domain Eukaryota; kingdom Metazoa; phylum Arthropoda; class Arachnida; order Araneae; family Araneidae; genus Argiope; species Argiope bruennichi. Next base: position 42,793,258 of record NC_079161.1, on the reverse strand, counting down.
TGCATCTTCGTAGCAAATCAAAATAAACCACTGAGGAAAAGATTTCCTAATGCTTTCTTTCCTTTTTCAGGAATTGATTACGAATTACTCTCTTTAATGTATCTATTAAGGAGAGAGTAATTTCTCTAATGATTTCTGCCCATGTCGCTCATAAATCGGATTTGAAGTAGGGAATATGATTTTCTGCTTTATTTTCCCATTAATGCGAGTAAATCAGCTTAATTAGGTCACTCGCTAAATTTAATTTAAAGACGAGTTTTTTTTTTTTAATTTAAGAATTCAACTATCGAAGATATTTATTGCGTTTTGAAACGGATAAAAAAACTCAAAATCGTTTGCATTTTATTTTTGTTTTTTGGCTGAGATACGTTATGCTTAAACTTAAAATCGTTTGCATTTTATTTTTGCTTCTTGCTTGAGACACGTTATGCAGTAATGATTTCACTTGAAATCGGTTCGTATTCTTTTTTTTTAATATTATTATTTATTAGGCTTATATCTGGAAAATTTTTAACATTCAGAATGTGTTAATTATAAGTTATGATTTAATTAAGTCTTTGGAGGGAAATCGTAACTTTTTAATTCCTATAAACTTGTTTACAGATGTTACTCGTTAATTATTGTGCTATTTCTTGTAACGACAAACTTCGATTATTGTTGTGAAAATGTAAAATCTTAATTATAAGCATGCACGACACATGCGACTTACATCTGAAATAAAGAAAATATATTTGTTAATGAGCGGCCAATTATTATAAAATTAAGATTTCAATTATGCAATTGAAAAAGGACAATGCGTTTAAGATATCGAATCACAGGATTAAACATGGAATTTTTATTTTTAATTGCGTTAATTAGTCACAAAATATATAGACATATTATGCGAGAAAAAAATTTTTTTAGTAATCTTAATTAAAATGTAATAATGCAAATTTTTAGGGGTTTTTTTTTACATGTGAAATAAACAACAGCAAAAAAAAATTACTATATGCATTAAAAAAATTCGGCATAGGAGGTTTTTGCTGATAACATAATTCCCAGATTTCTTAAAACTATAAAAAACCATATTTGGGAATAGGTTAGCATGTGAACACCATTAACTGAAAGGCACAATAAAATCGGTTCAAAAAAATTACTTTACAACAAATCTGTCCGTTTCTATTAAATTTTATGTGAAATTCATCAATTCAAAGACTCTGTCTGTCTTTCCGTTCGTAGGAATAATGTATCACAATAATTAAAAATCGCAAAGAGCTGCATAAATAAACCAAAATTACAGATATATGTTAAATTATTTTCAGCAGACGATTTGTACAATCTTATTCGCGGTTACGTGGATAAAAGAAATTTGGCACAATATCTGAGAATCAAGTTGTAAATCTATGCCAAATTATGCACACAAACGCCACATATAAAGACTTCAAAAATAGGATGAATTCCATGGTGAGCTTTCTTCCTAATACAGTGAAAGACTAAACGCACATACTATGGTGTAACAATATATAAGGAAACCGAAGACAAAATCTTCTCTTTAAAAAAAAATGAAATGCACTTTCACTGTACATGTTTTATATTTATTTAGATAATAAAGCACTGCCAGTAGAATTATCCACGGTTTTTCTTTGGCATCTTATTGTGTGAATAGAGAAAAGATTTTTTTTATTGTATGTATTTTTAGTAGTGCCCACGGATGACAAAGTAAGTTTCGGGTAAAGTGTAGGTTAGATTCATTAAACGACAAAACCCATATCACAAAACATTCAATCCTTTTTTTGGAATCTAAAGTATCAGAAAAGTTTGACTAATGTTCTATTTTTGCCATGAAAGGCAAGAGCCCCTAAACTGAATTCATACGTTTAGAAATTTCATTTGAAATGTAATTGTTAAAGATTAAACTATGTTATGTTCATAGTAACATTAGAAAAAGGGTTAAAATTGATTAAAATTTGTATCTTTTTTTTAAAATCTGTGCACTAATGTTTTGATTGATTCTCTTTCAAATAAGATAAATAAGAAATTTTCATGGAAAATCGTTACATATATGTAATTTTCTGAATATTCAAAGCAGAACTTCAATTGTAAAACTCTGCAAATGGAACAAACTTCAGAACTACACATTCCTTCAATTTTTTATACTGTCTCTCGGAAAGTTATTAAAAAATGTATTTTTTTCATGTTATCAGTAAGTGTTGCATACATCTGCCGTACTCTCAGAAAAACTCAATAAAGACTTACCTGTCAGAGGTACTGTATTCATGAGGAAGGTAAATTCAATGGCAATGAGTATTTAGGATCGCGACATCGTAATGTGGATAATTATAGGATTTATAATTCCCATAAAGCAAAAATAGCCAACAGATTTGTTTTTGCATTTTACAAATGTGATATACCTGTATTGTACAAATTATAAATATTGATTTTTTCCCCAGATGGAGTTCTTCTTCCATTAAATCACCGACAAAAAGTGAACCACGGTGGCACATTGACCATTCAGAGCGTTCAGAGATCTGCTGATAAAGGCGAATATAGCTGTTCTGTCAAAAACAGCGATGGGCAGTCAGCATCCGGAGCAACGTACGTCTCCGTCGTAGGTAAGTCTGGTTACTTCATATTGCATTATTCATATTTTATATAAAAATAAATATTTAAAAACTGCAGATTATTAATGTTATTATAATTAACTATTAATTTGAAAACCAAAAGAATTGTTTCCAACTGTAGGAAAACAACACCAGTTATCTCTTGTAAAAAAACGCATTCCATTGCATTAACATAAGACATTGACATAACATAAACACAGAACAAGCAAAGTTGGTAAACAGATTATCAATTAATCATTCACAAAATATTAGTACTATTTGTTTAATTTAATGTAGTTTAAATATATTAAAGTCCTCTTTGAAGCAACACTGAGGTTACTTTAGAATGGATCTCGTATTTTTAAAACAGAAAACGAAGACTATACCTCAACTGGAACTCTTACAACAAACTTCTACAATATACTAGAGGGAGAATTGTTGAACAGAAAGAATTTAACGGAATCATCACTCGCACATTCGAATTCTCACTTTTTCGTTGGAATCCTGCTCCGAACCGAAAATCATCCTGCACCAACGATGAGATATCATTAAATCAACAAAGTCCCAAATTTTAGTCGCAGATTCTTGGCTACATGAGCATTAGTCCTCATCTCAGCCTCAAATTAATTAGTCACAGTTCATACAACAAGATGTGAATTTTACAAATATATTGCTGTGTCTATCTTTGATTTGAACTGGTATCTCACAGCTTATTTTTTTTTACATCTCAGTAATTAATAAAAGCCATTTCCTTTCATTTACTTAATTCTAACAAATTTATTAAAACCATGTTAAACTATCCAACCAGCCAAATCCCCGTTATAGTCTCATTTGCTGCGGGTGGTGATAATCTCATGTTGCCAAATCTGGGGGGGGGGGGGAATTGTTGCCAAAGGGGTGATCTATCTCCTAAAGGAAATATGTCTCAAGAGGTGATAACAGCATGCTCCAAATCTGTATCAATATCAAACTGGACATGTATAAAATTATTTTCGAAGAAGAATTTTAAAACCATCCAATGTGAATAACATGATCTTAAGAAATGTTTTCTTTCTCTTAAAATCACATTTTTCGGTTTTTCTAGTTTTTTTTTTTTTTATTATTATTATTTTATTCTTCTTTAAATTTAAATCTATATTACATTTCTTGCTAAAAATTTAATAAGTGTTTAACTTTCCTGCAACACAATTTTTTGAAATGCGGAATAATCAAAGATGTTGAAACAATAAAATGCCTTCATTAAAATAAGATCAATAAAGCCAGAAATATTGTCACAAAATTGTTCACAATATTTTAAATTTGATAATAACAATCACAAATCAATCAATGAATTCGGTTACAATTATGGATATTAAAAATGAAATATTTAGTACCTGGAATGTTTTTTTAGTTGTTGTTCTTTCTAATGGCTCTTGTCCTAGACAAGCCCACTGACTTTAAAAATCCAGTTTTATTAGTGCATAGTCGTTTTCTAACATAAACGAGGGCATGTTATTAGAGTGAAAGACAATTTTATATTTTAAAACCATAAAGTTATGATAAATGTGCTATAGACTGCTGTTTCAAAAGTGGGAATATAAAGTATTAGGAGATGTAGAGAATATAAAAAATTGTTAGGATTGAATTAGAATGTTTAACTGAAAACTCTATCTGGAAGAGCTGGAAGTTATGCAAAAATGAAAAAATGGTAATTAGTAATGAATGAAAATATACTTTAAATGATATGTTAATGGTACGCTTCTGGTGTTATTGATTAAACCAGTAGGAGTGGTCTCTCAGAAAATTTCTTGCATACTCTCTAATAAACTTGTCATGCCAGAGAACGCCTTGCATGACATTGGTGTACAATAGTTACAATATATTAACCTTTGGCGAGAGTGTATCAATTTTACATGTCATTCTTGGCGAGTGTTTTGGGGATTAATCCCTGGTTTGCGGTTAATAGTATCCGAAAATCAAATTTGTGTTTTAGATTTACCAACCGATTGAAACAAAACTTTGACTCAAAACTGCACATGTAGACAAAATATTCCATACCAAATTTAATACATTGTCCTTGCATTTTTGAATTATCGAGTTTAGATAGTTCTGAAGGTGCAAATCAACAGACAGTCAACCCGTTGTTGCTAAATTTGTGATTTAATGGGGCTAAATTTGTGTACCTAATCTTATCTATGTAGCTCTCTTTGTTTTAAAGTTACCAAACTAACTTTTATTCGAACAGTCTCACAGACAGACTTCAACTAACTAGATTTTACTCAAAATTTAATAAAAATCTGCAAAATTGGTATAAAGACGGCACACCAAATTTCATTCGCCTAGCTCAGATATTTTGACCTATCTTTATCGCAGACAGGTGGACATATTTCAAACATACAGTTTTCAAACTGAGGGAGGTCTATAACGTGGAGATTCATCATAATCTCCAGTTAAAACTTATTTAACATATACTACATTTTTCTAAACTACGTATAGGAGAAAGTAAACATGTTTATATAAATTATTAAAAGCTATAAAAAATTCAAAAATAGCTAAAATTGCATTGAAATATATGACCAAAAGAGCCATCTGGAAAACGCTGGAGAAAATGCAAGAAAAAAACTAGGAAGTATGCGGAAATGCGAAGCCTATAACGGAGGAGGCGAAAATTTACATTTGAATAGAAGTTCATGGATACCTTTTCATTAAAAGTTTCTAATTCGAACTCTTCATAGCTTTGGTTATTTCAGAATACAGGCATATAGATTGCTTATTCTGTCAACATAATATTTTATTGATATTTACAACGATGGGAGAGTTTTTGTTATCGAATTAATATATCTGCCATTTGAGAATATACAAGTTGCCTTTTTCCCTAAGCACACAGTCGGAAATAAATGACTAATTTTGGTGAACAGTGCCTTCTAACTCATTCGAATCCTACCACTGGTACGATGCTTTAACCCTTTATAGGGCCATTTTTTTCTAGTCATATTATGTTTAAATATTTTTAGGCTTGAAATTAGAATAAGAAAAGGAATTCATTTAGCTTATTACATTAATTTAATTTGATTAATTAATTAATTTGGTTAATTTATAATTGACAAAACAAGACACATCATTTTGTGTGAGATAAAGAACTGAAGCATCTAAGTTTCTGTCTTTCTAAAAAAATTTGTCAGAACTTATGCTAACCTATATAATTTCATACAAACATTGATAAATTTGGTGGGAAGCATACTTCCCACGGCCCTAGAAACGGTTAAGTTTAGAGAGATGGATGCCAACTCAGGGGTCATCCTTGTCTTCTGTCCGTTTCTTAAAATTACGTTGTCCATCACAAAATAGCCCTAGTATGGCTTTAAAATTGGACGTAATGTAACTGATCTAAACTATAGCTCATTCGTCAATTTTTTTCGGCAATTCTTTGCTGTGTTATTTTGATATATTTTGCATCTTCGTTGAATTTTATATTATAATTATACTGTATATTAACTAAATAAAATGAAATGGAAGAATTTTTGTACCTTTTTGTCCCTTTTTAATTCTGGTTATATTCCTTATTAACAGTTCATTAGTTTTTTATAACTAAATAAGTTCTTTATTCCAAATATTTTTATGATTTAAGAATGAATATAATATAGTGAATAAGTTCACCCGAGTGTTGTTTCCAGCAATACTTCCCTGCGTTATTTTGGTTTATTTTGTTTCTCCTACAGTCTTTGAATTTCGAATAATCCTGCATACTAACAAGATGAAATAAAAGTTTTTAAAAAAAGTTTCACACTTTTATTCTGTTTTAATTCAAGTTATACTCTTTATAATGGAAAATTAGTTTTAGAGCTAAATACTTTATTTATTCCATATATTTCTATGATTTAAGAATAAATAAAATATAAAGAATACACTCGCCTGATTATTGTTTCCGGCAATACTTTCCTTTGTTATTTTATTTTGCATCCCCTACAGTCGTTGAATTTTTAATACCCCTGTAGTCTAAAAAAATGAAATCAAATGAAAGATTTTTTTTTAACTTTTAATTTTTTTAAAAAAATTTAGTTTATATTCTTTATCGATGGTTTATTAATTTTTTAAACAAATGGTTTATTTATTCTATGTATTATCATGATTTAAAAATGAATAAAATATAGCGAATAAGCAAAATATATGTAAAAATATATCATTTACAACACATTTTTATTCAATTGAACCGAATCTAAGCTTTGTGAAGATTAAATGAAATATTTAAAAAAAAAATTTTTGAACCTTAGCGGTGGTTTAACCAACACGCTTGAATAACAAGAAATTTAAAGTTTCCAAATAAGATTAACTGTATATAAATGATTAATAAAATAACCGAATTTTATGCAAAATGTTTCTATTTCTAATTAAACACGTTATTCGTTGGAAAATTAATACATAAATAATTTTTTAATTAGTTTCTTATTTGCAATATATTTCCAACTATTTCCCATGCTAATATCTTATGTCAAGACAGTGAAGTGAAAAGATACACAAGTCTCACAAAATTAAATCTCAGTTTAGTCCCCCGTCAGTGTCTTTGTTTAGTTCAGAAAAATAATTAATCGACCATTTATTGTACTTTATTCAAAGCGTTCTTTTAAGATATAACCACTCAATTTATATTTTATCAATGTCTTTGTTTTTGTTTATTTTAAAATGTTTATATTTATCCAAAGTTTTGAAGATGATGAGACTTAAAACGTTATTTTGTAACTTCATTTTAGATAATTTTGAAAATGAAGTTCTTAAATCTGCAATATTAACTATTAAACTAGTATATCTCATGTAAAATAATTATAAATATCTTCTTTAGCAATTAGTGTTTTCTGCTTTCAAAAAAATTCTTAAGTGAAAAAGGGTGAATAAAATAATGATGAAAACACATTTCTTTTACAGTATGTTTAATTACAATGCATTTTTTTTTTTGTATGTTCAAAGTTTCCTTTTTTAAAAATGAAATACTTATTGTTTTTTTGCTTTGTTAATACTTAATAGCAGTTAATTGCATTTTTCAATTAAAAATCTTTAAACAATGACGTCACTAATATGGAATGTAAGAATACGAATTTATTTAACTAATAAAAAAGATGAAGGAATAATTTCTCTTTTTAATTTTTAGTTTCGATTTCGAATGACCAAAAATAGATTTGAATTTTGAATAAATCTCTAACAATAAAGATATCAAGAATTTAGAGAAATGTCTTGATATTCTTATTCTTGGAATTTCTTGGCAAAAGAAATATCAGAACATTAGAGGGAAAATAAGAAATAACTATAAGTTCGAATTTCAAGAATTCCACTGTAGTTCTAAATTAAAATGTAATAAAGTTTTTAAAAACACACATTTATTAGAGTACTAAAAAAAATGTTTTTACTTAAACTTTTTAAAATTTAAACTTTTACTTATAATTCCTTATTATAAAATGAGGAATTCTTGAAGTCATTTTTTTAAAATTCCTACCAGGAGGCCTCATGAGTGACGGAAAAATTAATTAATTTTATTGATTAATTAAAAATAAAATAATGATAATTTTAAAACGTGTCTTGCTGTCTAGAATATATCCATGTACAAAATTAAAAATTCTAGACCATCAAGAACTGAATGCAAATCAGTTCCAAAATCCAATCTTCAGAAACAAGGAATAAATGAAGAAATGCACAACAAAGCTTTTAGTAAAAGCTTGGTTGTTATTTTTAAAACTAAACAGAATTTAAATTTTTAACCAACGAATAACACTGTAACCCGTACAATTTAACTCACTAAATACAAATGTATTTCAACATGATTTTTCAAATGTAGCATGTTTTATTAATATCCCTGTTTATAAAGGATGTATATCAATTTTCACCTCTTCAAGAATGAAAAATTTTATGTTAAATGAAATTGCATTCTTAGATTTAATGCAAACTTCATTTGAGAATTAGTAAAAGGAAAGATTTTTAGGAAATGACAGGTGAATAGGATAGTCAAGCTTAACAAATTAAAATATATTTTAGAACCTGAATGATAAAGTCAGTCTTTACAAATGAAAATATATTTTAATAGCTGAATAGTACAGTTTAACAAATAAAAATATACTATTTTCACAGCTGAATGGTGTAGTTAAGCTTAACAAATGAAAATGTACTTCTTTGATTACTAATGTACCATATATGACAAATATTCCCAATTTAGAAACACATTATATAAAATTCCATCTTTTAAAATTTGAAATGTTCCAAACTAAATGAAATTACTTTAATCGGTTTTCTATATATTATAAGAGATTTGTTTTCGATATACGATATACAAACTTCGGCTTAATTTTCGTTTGATCATTATTTTTTTAAAAAAATAAGAACTTTTAACCAAATAGTATTATGAATCATACAGTCGAACTAAATAAATTTAAATCTATCACATTAAGACTTCTAATACACTATGATGAATATTCCTAATTTATAAAGAATATATACTAAATTCTCTACCCTTTCAAGCATGAAACATTTCAAGTTAAATAAAATTGCACTAATAGGTTTGACGCAAACTTCATTTGAGCAAAACGAAAAGAAAACATAGAGAAGATTTTAATGAAATAACATCTGAATGGTACAGTCCAGCTTAACAAATGAATATATATTTTAACAGCTGAATAGTAAAGCCAAGATTAAGAAATAAAAATATATTTTAACAACTGAATGATACATTTTAGTTGAAAAAATAGAAATATATTTTAAAAACTAAATGATGCAATGAGGCTTAACAAATGAAAGTATATTTTGACAGCTGAATGGTGCAATCAAGCTTAACAAATGAAGATATACCTTAATAGCTGAATAGTACAGCCAAGCTTAACAAATGGAAATATATTTCCTAATGATTACTAATATAATATATATGATGAATACACTTATTTTTGAAAGGATGTTTACAAAATTCCATCTTTTAAAACATGAAGCATTCCAAATTAAATATATTTGCCTTAGTAGATTTTCGATATACAATTATAAGATCTTTGTTTTAGATATACGATATGCAAGGTTTCGATATAATTTTCGTTTGATAAGTATTAAAAAAAGTAACGAAAACTTTTAACCAAACAGTGTTGTAAATCATCTAGTCAAGTTAAATAAAAAGAAATTGATTTCATTACGACTTCTAATATGCTACGTTTGATTAACACTCCTAATTTATAAATAATGTATACAAAATATCACCTTTCAAAACATAAAACGTTCCTAATAAGTTTGTCTTAGTAGATTTTCCATATATTATAATATTTGTTTTCTGTATACGATATACAAACTTCGACGTAATTTTAATTTGATAATTATCAAAAAAGTAATGAAAACTTTTGACCAAATAGCATTATGAATCATATAGACAAGATAAATAAATTTAAATTTATTTCATTACGAATTCTAATATGCTACGTAGGATGAATATTCCTAATTTATCAAGAATGTATACAAAATTCCATCTTCTAAAACATGAAACGTTACAAATTAAATAAATTTGTCTTAATAGTTTTTCGATATATTATAACAAGAGATTTGTTTTCGATATACGATACACGAGCGTCGGTATAATTTTCATTTGGTCATTATTTTTTAAAAAATAAGAAATTTTACCAAATAGCATTATGAATTATACAGTCAAGCTCAATAAATTGAAATCTATTTCATTACGACTTCTAATACACTATGATGAATAATCCTAATTTATAAAGAATATATACTAAATTTTCTATACTTTCAAGCGTTTAAAATAAATAAAACTGCACTATTAAGTTTCATGCTAACTTCATTTGAGCATTACTAAAAGGAAACAAAGGATATATTTTTATTAAATAACAGCTGAATGGTACAGTCAAGCTTCACAAATGAAAATATATTTTAACAGCTGAATGATACGTCAAGCTTAACAAATGAAAATATATTTTAACAGCTGAATGGTACAGTCAAGATTAACAAATGAAAATATATATTAATAGTTGAATAGAACAGTCAAGCTTAACGTATGGAAATATATTTTAACAGCTGAATGGTACAATCAATATTAACAATTGAAAATATATATTAATAGCTGAATGATACAGTCAAGCTTTACGAATGAAAATATATTTTAACAGCTGAATGGTACAATCAATATTAACAATTGAAAATATATATTAATAGCTGAATGATACAGTCAAGCTTTACGAATGAAAATATATTTTAACAGCTGAATGGTACAATCAATATTAACAATTGAAAATATATATTAATAGCTGAATGATACAGTCAAGCTTTACGAATGAAAATATATTTTAACAGCTGAATGGTACAATCAATATTAACAATTGAAAATATATATTAATAGCTGAATGGTACAGTCATGCTTAACGTATGAAAATATATTTTAACAGCTGAATGATACATTCAAGCTTTACGAATGAAAATATATTTTAACAGCTGAATGGTACAGTCAAGCCTAACGTATGAAAATATATTTTAACAGCTGAATGGTACAGTGAAGCTTAACAAATGAAAATATATTTCCTTATGATTACTAATATATCATATATGATGAATATTCCTAATTTAGAAAGAATGTATACAAAATTCCAACTTTTAAAACATGAAATTTCCCAAAATAGCAATGCATTTTCGATATATTATAATGAAATATTTGTTTTCGTTATACGGTATACAAAGCTTCGATATAATTTTCGTTTGATTATTATTTTAAAAACGCAATGAAAGCTGTTAACCAAATAGTATTATAAATCATATAGTCAAGCTAAATAAATTGAAATCTATCTCATTACGACTTCTAATATGCTACGTATGATGAACATTCCTAATTTATAAATAATGTATACAAAATGTAATTTTTTAAAGCATGAAACGTATCTAATTAAATAAATTTGCCTTAGTAGATTTCCCATGTATTATAATATTTGTTTTCTGTGTACGATATACCAACTTCGATATAATTTTCGTTTGATAAATATTAAAATATGTAATGAAAACTTTTAAACCATATAGTGTTATAAATCATATAGTCAAGCTAAATAAATTGAAATCTATCTCATTACGACTTCTAATATGCTACGTTTGATGAACATTCCTAATTTATAAATAATGTATACAAAATGTAATTTTTTAAAGCATGAAACGTATCTAATTAAATAAATTTGCCTTAGTAGATTTCCCATGTATTATAATATTTGTTTTCTGTGTACGATATACCAACTTCGATATAATTTTCGTTTGATAAATATTAAAACATGTAATGAAAACTTTTAAACCATATAGTGTTATAAATCATATAGTCAAGCTAAATAAATTAAAATCTATTTCTTTACGACTTCTAATATGCTACGTTTGATGAACATTCCTAATTTATAATGTATACAAAATATCGTCTTTTAAAACATCAAACGCATCCAATTAAATAAGTTTGCTTTAGTAGATTTTCGAAGTATTGTTATAAGAGATTTATTCGGTATACAATATACAAGCTTCGATATAATTTTCGTTTGATGAATACTAAAAAATGTAGTGAAAACTTTTAACCAAATAGATTGTTATAAATCATATAGTCAAGCTAATTAAATTGAAATCTCCTGCATTACGACTTCTAATATGCTACGTTTGATGAATATTCCTAATTTATAAAGAATATATACAAAATATCGTCTTTTAAAACATCAAACGCATCCAATTAAATAAGTTTGCTTTAGTAGATTTTCAAAGTATTGTTATAAGAGATTTATTCGGTATACAATATACAAGTTTCGATATAATTTTCGTTCGATGAATACTAAAAAATGTAGTGAAAACTTTTAACCAAATAGATTGTTATAAATCATATAGTCAAGCTAATTAAATTGAAATCTCTTGCATTACGACTTCTAATATGCTACGTTTGATGAATATTCCTAATTTATAAAGAATGTATACAATAGACGTCATTTCATTTTCAATGTTCCCATTCTTCAACATTTGCTATTCAAAAGCAATTTTTCCAACTGTCTTAACCTCAATGAATAATTGCATAGAAAGGGTACTTTGAAGTACTAAATCATCGTCATTTGCCAGAAATCGATTTGCAAATTGAAGGTAAAGAGACGAAGAGGAAAGAAATTACTTCCTTTTTCCACTACTTCTTCTTTTTCACTCTTTTTTTCATCCAATCGAAGTAATAAATTTTTATCTTTTTGTCCTTTTCTTCTTTCTCCACGGAAATACCTGAAACTTTGCAAGGGTCTAAAACCATTTTAATGCAGTTTCCATTCTTAAATCTGTCAGCAGAGACAAATTAGCCCCATTAACCTCCTGCTACAAACAAAGAGATGTTGCAAAATAAAAATTACCGCCTTCCCATGATTTGCACTTGATAAAAAAAAAATCAAGTAATGAAAAAAAAAGTATTGTGTCATTTGGTTACACAAAAACTTACTTCTTTCTTAACTTAACCTCTCTCCCTCCCTCTTTTTTCTTTCTTTCTTTCTCTTTTGGAATTAAACTTTTTTTTGCATATCTTCCTTTATCCATTTTGGCTGAAGAAATAAAATTCACCTAAGAAACTTCAATACACATTTGGCGGGTAGCTATGTAAAACGAGTTACAAAATGTTTCTTAAAGAAAACTTTTTTTTTAGTAAAATGAAGTATGGAAAAAATTTCTATGAACAGAAATGAAAGAAATGAAGGAAAGAAAAAGTCTCCGAAGGTCTATGCTCTAGCCAAAAAATTTCCAAAGTCATTCTTCCAGTTCAATGCGTATTTTTTTTCTTAGTGATTATACTTTTTTCCCAGTAGTGTCAACATTTTTTGACAGGCCGTATCGTTCAAATATGGAATCTGTGTTCCAATTTCTTTGAAAAACGGCATCCCCGTCAGTAAAAGCTATAATTTTTTTCCGATTATCTGGAACGTTACTGCGCAAGGAGGGAAAAAAGTTTCCCCCGAGGTTTTGCGTTGACTACACTTTTTTGTAATCCTTTGATATTTTTTAGTAATAAAGCTGTCAGTAAATATGAGTTGAGTTCTTTCACGGTTTCCGAAATGTAGACACAAAATGGTGTGTTGGGATAAACCCATACCTCGCTTGTCAGTTTTCTATCGTGAAACTGTCGTTCTTATCTATTGGTAAATCAACCCAGGAATGACAATTTACCAAAGCGTAGAACAAAGGCATTTTGAAATTTTCCCTTAAGTGCGAAGCAACATCATTTTCTGCACTTCAGTGTCAATATTTATTTTCAGCGTGAACCGCGAAAGCAGGTGTTTTAAAATAGCGTACTGTCATTTTAGTCTTGTAGAAGAAAAAAATATCTGGTAGTACATATACATTGAACAATATCGTATGATATTAAACAATGTTGTTAAATATTAAATAATATAGTACAATATACAATATTATTGAATATTGAATAATATAGTGCAATATACAATATTATTGAATAATATAGTGCAATATACAATATTATTGAATATTGAATAATATAGTGCAATATACAATATTATTGAATAATATAGTGCAATATACAATATTATTGAATAATATAGTGCAATATACAATATTATTGAATAATATAGTGCAATATACAATATTATTGAATAATATAGTGCAATATACAATATTATTGAATAATATAGTACAATATACAATATTATTGAATATTGAATAATATAGTAAAATATACAATAGTGTTGAATATTGAATAATATAGTACAATATACAATAGTGTTGAATATTGAACAATATAGTACAATATACAATATTGTTGAATATTGAATAATATAGTACAATATACAATATTGTTGAATATTTAATGTTATATTTCCATATACAATATTGTTGAATATTGATTAATATAGTTGAATGTACAATATTACTGAATATTGAATAATATAGTACAATACAGTAAAATATTCAATACTGTTGAATAATGAATAATGTAGTACGATATTGAACAATATACAATATTGTTGAATATTGACTAATATAGTACAATATTGTACAATATACAATGTTGTTGAATATGGAACAATATAGTATGATATTGCACAATAAACAATATTGTTGAATATTGAATACCAGGTGCAGTATACGCAATTCTGTACAATATTGTTGAATATTGAATACCAGAGTGCAGTATACGCAATTCTGTACAATATTGTGAAACAGGCTTTACTCCCTATGTTTAAAATATATACGTATTACTATCTGTAAATTTAAATTCATTATATTTACTAAAAAATAATTTATGAATTTTTATAATATCATTAATATTTCTTTTTGCAAACGTTTATTTTATTCCATTCATATCTCAAGAAATTATGTTTGTGACTATGGAATTTTGCAACCGATTTTTTTTATTTTTCACTTTCTGATATATTAGAATTTTCATAATATTCGCATTACCGCTGTTTTAATGAGAACTTTTAATATTTCTGAAACTTATTTACTTGGATTCAATTAGTTTCCTGACTTTTATTATATATAAGAGCCGCCATCTGTTGTGAATATGAGAAAAATTTTATGATGTTTGTAAAAATAGAATTTTGAAATAGACTTCTTATCAGTTTCTGATGCACTAAAATTTTGCAATTTTTTTGCAGTCTTATGAAATTATTTTAACATTTTTAGAGTTTAATTATTCTTATTCTTTTAGTTTCTTAAATTTTGCTTATGTAAATTGTGTCATCTGATAAAATTGTGAAAAAAAGTTTAATTATATGAATTAGAAGTATTTAAAATTATGAATTCAGTAGTATATTAAAAATAAAAATAAGTCTAAATTTTTATTAATGCACCAAAAAAGAATTTATTTACCAAACTGTACATATCAAGGGATAAATCTCTCCATAAGAAAGCTAAGAAAAATCATAAAAGTGTGAAATGCTTAAAACAATGTTATAAGAAAATTTAGCTACAATGAAGTATTGTAGGGAAAATAATCCTGAACGTTCAATTATAATTAATATAATTAAAATAACAGGTTATATAAAGCACATCTTATATGTCACTTTAACAATTTCATCATCAAATTGTTATTTTTGATCATACAAGGAATATATAACTTTATTACATTTTCGAAATAATAAATAATGTCATATTATGAATTTCATTTTCAATGTTAACGATAAAAGCAAACGATATTTATTGGAATAAAAGAAAATAATACTCTAAACCTCATCATTTTCAAATTTTTACTAAACATAAAATTTCAAAACAAATAAAGATGGATATATTGATAAAATCTGAAAATGAATTATCATTCAAATAATTGCTTCATGATATAACGTTAGATAAATGTTTGGAAAAAGAGTATTGATAAACCATACTTCTATTTTATTAACTTAATGATGATTGCATCAGTTAATTTGAAAATGTCTTTTCAACTATTATTAATTGTCTTTAATTGAGATATTCATTTAGATAATAGTCAGAATCCTTTATTAAATCAGCTACTAATTTACTTATAATTGATATAATAATTTCTTTCTAGATAATTAATTTCGGTCAATCACGTTGGCAGTAAGATTTTGCATAAAATTCTTTTATAAATTTTAATATTTATTTATTCGTTGTTATATAAAGTGAATTCAATTGTAATATTTTCATTTATTAACCATGAACTTAATTCAATTTTGATATTTTCATTTACTAGTTTAATGTATCAATTATTAAATCGATAATATAATAGATTTCATTATTCTTATTTAAACTCCTTGGAGCTTGTCAGATGATCAAGAAAATCAAAAGAATATAAATGAAATGAATTTTGCTTATTTGTTAGGTTTCATGTTATCTTAAACCTTAAAAAGTACGAGGAATAAAAGAACAATTGTAAAATCAATAAAAAAAGTTATAGAATTTTAATAGATTACATTTAAAATATTTTATCTGTCGCTTCTATTAATTTTGTATTGCTAACACAATATGCTAACCAATGATTTGAAATGTTGTGTAATATAAATTAATAACTAATTAATATTATATAATTTAAATAATATTTTATTATATAAATGTTTTTATAATATGTTAAAAAAAAAAGAAAATAAAAACAAAAAGTTTAAAAATATTTTTACTGGTGTAATAAAAATTGGAAAATATAGAAGAGATTAAATTTTCAATCATTAAAAGAATTTCTCTCAGAACATCATTTTTTATGATGTTTTTGGTATTTATATTTCTAATGAAAAAAAGATTAAAGTAAGAAATTAAAAATATTTTAAAAAGAATTTAGAATGTCTTTCTAAGTGAAATTTATTCATTTAATTTTTTCAAATTTAAGACTAATTTTGCAAGATAATATAATAGTTATTCTTCATTTTTTTTCCAGTTCCGCCAGTTATAGATCCTAATTATTACCGAGAAAGTATAACAGTTGATGAAGACGCTCGAACTAAACTGATGTGTGTCGTCACCAAAGGAGATCCGCCCATGCGATTTCATTGGTTGAAAAATGGCCAGACGTTTTTGGCACATGGTGATACGACAGTTCAAACATTTGAAGATACTTCTATCGTGACCTTCAAGAAGGTTGCTTCAAGTGACAGAGGTCAATATACCTGTGTTGCCACCAACATTGCAGCATCTACTAATAGATCGATGCAACTTGTTGTTAATGGTAAGTATTAATGTTTACATCATTTTAAATATAGTTAAATTAATAAAAATAAACGTACAACTTTATCTCGTGTAATTTGTAAATTTCGTAAAAATTATGAATACATTGCAAGTTATAAAAATACAAATAATGGGTGCATGTTAAAATTCAGCAACATCTGTAAATTCTAAGAATTTGCTTTTATGAAAATACTTTCATTCAAGAAGTAATACCAAATATACATTCCGTTTAGTAGCAAACATAGTAGCATTGCGAAGTTACGATGCTCGAGCTACATTATTGAGACGTAACGATGCTCGAGCTACATTATTGCGACGTTACGATGCTCGAGCTACATCATTGCGACGTTACGAAGCTCGAGCTACATCATTGCCACGTTATGATGCTCGAGCTACATCATTGCCACGTTATGATGCTCGAGCTACATCATTGCCACGTTATGATGCTCGAGCTACATCATTGCCACGTTATGATGCTCGAGCTACATCATTGCCACATTACGGTGCTGGAGTTGTATCATTTCCCCAATACTTTGCTCGAGCTACATTATTCTCACGCTACCTCATTCTCACTTTAACTACGCTTGAGCTTCATCATTCCCTCATTACTATGCTCGAGCTACATTCTCCTCATGTTACAATGCTCGTGTTTCATCATTTCTACGTTAAAATGTTGGAACTACCGAAATGTTTAATGAAAATTCACGCATTATTAGTTGACTCAAGTCCATTTCTTTTTCAATTCTTTAATTATAGGCCATGAAAATCCGAATTAAAATCTTGAATAAATTTGTAAAAAACGCTGAGTGCATTTGAAAAAATTGCTTACAATATAAATATAATAAATATTGTATCAGTAGATAAATCTAAAACATTGTATTTTCGGAAAAAATGAGAAAAATCATTGATTAACATTTTAAGGGACATTTTTGATAGTAATGGTAGCGTGAAATATTTTTGGCCGAAGATTGTTTTAATAAAATAAATTTATTTAGTTTATCAGATAAAATTAAATTGATTTGTTTCATTTACAGTAAAATAACAATTCAATACAATTTGTAACAATATGAATTAAAAAAATTTAATCGTCTATGATTTTATTTCATCGAATAATTAGTCAATAATTTGCATTAATGTTCTTTCTGGAGATTGTTATTGGCAGGTTATTATGTAACAACAATAATAATTAGTTGGTTGTTAAATTGAGTGATGAACAGCCTTGGAAACAGTTAACAAATACATTGAGGGTTACTAAAAATATAACAGAAAAAGAAATCGATGATTAAAAATACTGAACAAATGAATAAAGGTTATTAAAATAAATAGGTTAATGATTTTTACGATATATTTATTATTCACTTAGAAGTTCAGTATTGTCTTTTGTACTTAGATGAAAGCCCAAAACAGAACCGATTGTCTTTGATAAGAAATTCTTTTAAATGAAGTATATGATTGATCTGTTTTTAAAATCATTTAAACTGAATTCAGGAGAAAAACGTATTCTTGAGTTAACTTGGACTCACTTAAGCGATTTTTAATCGATTTGAACCAAATAACAAGAAAGGTTCTCAAAGCTGCACTGAAGAAAAAAGTATTCTTCGATGAATAAAATCTGTGCCTGATGTAAAGTTTTGTCTTTTTGCATATCAATAAATAAAGGATTTTGTTTTATCAGAATTATATTTCTTATGCTACATTTACTAAATATATCAAGAGTAAATTTCGACATATCTAGATTATTAAAACTGCATTTAACTACTTGTTTTAACGTTTAATTTCGACTTATTAAAAACTAAATCAAAATTAATTAATTTTTTATTCATTCTTTCAAGATTTCATTTCGAATCATTAAAATCCTATTATTTAAACTGTTCTTGCTAAATATTTTTATATCTTATTTCAGCACTCAAAATTAGACTAACTAAATTGTTTATAATGAATATTGCAAGGTAACATTTCGGCAAATACCAGTAATTTTATAAAGAAAAAACATAAAATTAAAATCAAATATGGCATTTTTTTTTTTTTTTTTTTTTGCGAAACTGAGGTTTAAACTGATTTCGAATGATCTCGTACGTACATATAATATACCTCTCTTCACCATTTCGTGTTAATTCCGTTTTCTTCTTTGTGATTCTTCAGGTGATAACTTCTTACAGCACTGCCCTTTATTGGCCAGACAAGAAAATCGGGTACATGGCCAAAATTCGCGCCAAGCTGAAACTTTTTGTTGGCGTTAAGCCTCCAAACGTGACAGCCTTCTTTATCAATTTCTAATAACCCTAAAAGCGAAAAATATGTGCCTCAAAAACGATAAGTCGCTAATTTTCTGTCCGTGCATTCTGAGGCTTCAAAAATCCCAAACCCAAACACCATGCTCTCACAAGATGAAAATTGCATTTATTGAATGTTTCACTGAAGATGTATTTTTATGTTGCTTTTAATTAATTTTTTAAGAGAAAATTGCTTCATTAAGCATGTTTTTTCTCTAATTTTACTTATTCATTAAGTAAAATTAGTGAAAAAACATGCTTAATGAAGCAATTTTCTTCATTAAGCATATTTCAAAGCTAAATTCCAGTATATCGATGATATATTTACTAAATATAGTAAGACCAAAATTTCGCATGTTTGCTGAAGAAGAGGTTATATAGCTAATGATTTCGGTATAATATGAAGTAAATTGTCTCTGTTTATATTCTATTTAATAGCAACAAAGTCCATTTGATATTCTTTAGTCTCTAAACAATCAGTATGAGTGATATTCCAGTAGACTTCTCATTCACCCTTTACTAAAGACGTTACCCTCCCTCATCCATCGCATAAAATTGGAGACCTGGTGAAATCGCTGCTATTTTCAATAATTGTTTTCATCTCCTTTATCCAATTTATTACGTTGTCCACGCATCGTGTTTATGTACAGATGAATAACTCATATAAAAATGAACCAATTGTTTCACGTGACCTGAAATCGATACAGATCTGCAATTTTGGTGATAAAATAATCGACAAAATTTTATTTTTTCAGATCGTTGTGATTTGACGTCTAGTTATCATATAATTTAATTGTCTTGTTCAATTAAATTGTCTTTCTGCACACGAATAGAGAAATCTGCTAACAGTGAATTAATGGAAACATATAGTCCAAAAATTAAAACAGATTTACAATTCTTTTCAATTTTTGGCGACCATCTGGTCTCGCGGGCATATTTATTATGTTTAATTTCAAGCTAATTTCTTGTGCAAAACTTGATATTCAGTAATGTTTTAAAAATTATTTTTAAGCATCAAATTCTAATAGACATCGAAATTTTAATGTTTTAAAAATTATAAACGTGTATTTTTTTATTGTAATAAGATAATATTCAAAGATTTATCAGTTTATTCAGATATCTTTCCCCATTCCAATAAAAAGAAAAACCAATTTTTTTTTAATGAATTCATACAAAATATTATACATCTCCAATTTTCATGTGAAGATTTAATACCACCTGTCGCAGATACTGCCTTATGATTACCGAATGCTAACCAATTGCCCCAACTGGGATACATAAATGCCACCTGTTTGAGAGGAAGTCTAAATATTATAATTCAGAAAATGATATTTAACTCAGAATGTAGAGATGCATCGAAATCTTGCATTTGAATTCGTTGGCAAGTATAATATTTTCTCTTTGTGAAGTGAATCACGGTGGCCTGTTATTAAGAGGTAGGCCTCCAGGTTCGAGACCTGATTCCACCGAAAACCCATCATATAAGTGGGTCTGGTACACGTTAAATTTGTCGGAGCCAAATGTCGTCTATCTGGTTTGGTGTGGAAATTTGGACAGGAGCGTGCTAGCTCGGGTTTCATCCTCGTTATCTGACCGCGGTTTAAAATTACAAGGTCCGTCCCAAAATAGCCCTAGTTTTGCTTTAATATTGTTGTCAATATAACTAAACGGAACTAAACTTCTCTTGTACTTCGGGCACAGATCTTAATTGAATACATTCATTTTTATCGATTTTCTTAAGAAAATATCAAATGGTGCCAGACAGAAGAAAGAGAAGCCGTGCGGTCTGCCATTATTAAATAAAACACATTTTCCATTCTTGCAATATTTTCTGCATCTTGATTGGAGTTTTTCGGAAGTATGATAGGTCACTTTACTTAAGCAAAAAGAAAATACTTTGTAATCCTGAAGAAAAGTTTCAATCCCCAAAGCCATATCATATTTCTTATGTAACTTTAACCTGCGTCTATGATAACATGGTGGTGCCGCGGTGGTCTGGTGGTAAGGTTTCTGCTTCGGAACCGGAGGGTTTCCGGTTCGAGACCCGATTCCACCGAAGAACCGCCGTGTAAGGGGGAGTAATAAACGTTAAATAATCTTTCGAGGCTAAATGTCCTACCTTAGAGGGGGTGCGGGAGTTTGAAGATGGGCCTGTCAGCTCAGGTGTCGCACTCGTCGTCTGACCGCATTTCCAAAATTACGAGGCCCATCCCAAAATAACCCTAGTGTTGCTTTAAAACAGGACGTTAATATAACTAAATAAACTTCTCTTTCTGAAATTCATGCATAAGATATTAAAAGCACCCTTTATAAATAATTTATTAAGTTTGCAAAACATGAGTAATATTTGAAGTCAATTTTATAAGCACACACTCATCAGTATTTCCAGTGCTGATCACCTGAAGTCCATTTAAAATTTCACTTATCTAAGATAAAGCAACTGCAGAGACAGAATGAAGTAATTTGCAAGTACTATTTACAGAAACAGGCCATTAAAAACGTTACAATAATTCACGCATTGCTTTCTATTTGCAATCATCCATTTTCTACCATTACTCCAACACTGCTCTTTTAAGCTTGAGAAAGCTGGTTCTTTAAATAAAAGTAAAATTATCTTACCTAAAAATGATTGAAAGCTATTTTCTGCCACATTAGGCACAAATGCATAGCTAACAAGCCATGTAAATGAGTTTTCGGTCTCTTTTATCTCTGTGGAGGAATTCCAGTCACAGGCTGAGGCGATGTGCCGGAAATATGTTGCGTTCCCATGGGAGTCTGAAAGCTCTATTCGTTAATGGATTTCTAAAGCTTAAGGAGTCGAGTAGCGGCTACAGAATCGTTGATTCGAGTTCTAATCATCAAAAACCACTTTCATCAATCTATAATGGGCGGAACCGAAAGCTTAAAGTTCGAATATTTCGAACTTTCAGGTGAATAGTGTGCGCTGTGTAAAAGATTTTTTATATATATAAAATGGATGCTAATCGAACTTTACAGTCAATCAATGAATATATGTGGGAATATATATTCAAATATGAGTATGTGGGAATTTATATTTCCAAATGATTTTTATATCACTTAATATATATATACAAAAAAATCAAACTGTTTAATATTTTTAACACGAACTTATTTTTAATTATTAATTGTAACATTCAGCATGTAATAATTACATTGCAAACATATCTCTACTACTAATAAAGACGAATGTGTTTATGCTCTTCAAGGTCAGACCAATAGGGTGTAGTTGAAGAATGTATATATATTTATACTTTAGGAGGGTGAGATCTGCATCTTAGAGCAATTTTCTTTAAATTTTAAATAATTAAAATTTGAGAAATATTTCGGCTTTTTCCTTGATAATTCACAAAATATTAAATTACAAAAGCAACATTTACCATTCTAAAATTCCAAAAATTATTCTTTTTAATGATATCAATTGACAGTCCTGTAAATTTTTCCCCAAACGTTAGCAAATTTTTAAGAAATATTTTTTCGCTTATTTTTAAACAAATGATTACATTATTGAGGCGAAATTCAAATCGTTTTCATTGTTTCATTAAATATTTAATCGAACGATTTTTTTTCCATTGGGAAAAGTTAAAGAAGCAGAATTATATTTAATATCAATGTAGCTTATGAAAATAAAAGTCAAATTACAAAATCTTAAATGTCAGAAGATATATGAAGCAGATATTTACGCTTTTAAGGGCTATGATGTCATGAAACTTGATTAACTATTCATTAAGTTGGTCTTAACCATCTATTGAGATAGTTAAAACCAACAATAAACCAAATGTACCAATGATGTAAACCATCTCTTTGGTGACCAACTGAATCAGTAAACAATTAATTGTGTTTTATTCAACGCTAGTTCCGTGGGCACAACTTTTATGTTCAATGTTCCTTCAATAAAATATTTTTTTAAATATATTTTCTAATTGCACGACGTCATTCTTGTTGTTGTAATTTCAATTTCATATTGCTCTTATAAATTGTAGATAATAAACAAAATATTTTCTCTTCAAATTTTAACAATGGATGTAAAAAAGCAATTATATTTTCGAGTAAATAATAAAAGCGATCAGAATTTCACTGTAATAATGGAAATCATTATTAAGAACTTATTCAAAGATTGGTATAATTAAAAAGTTAATTTGATATTTAATAAATATCATTTAAAATATTATAGTATTGTATATAAAAATTAAAAAGACAATTTTTGAATTTTAGAAGGAATGTAAAAATCGATTTTTCTCAATAATATTTTTGATTGTTATAGCGAATAAAACATTGAAATATTGCTTAATTTTTACTTATTTAAAATTTTAACTAAAATTTCAAAGCAATTGCCATGATGTTTGCATTTCTATTTTCCAAATTATATTTGTCTCGCATCTGGCAGTTCTAGGTTCACCCTTTCTAGGGCCATGGGAAGTATGCTTCCCACCAAATTTATCAATCTTTGTATGAAATTATGTAGGTTGGCATAAGTTCTGACATTTTTTTTTTACAAAGACAGAAACTTAGATGCTTCAGTTCTTTATCTTACACAAAATGACGAGTCTTGATTTGTTACTTAATTATTAATTAACCTAATTAAATTTATCTAATAAGCTAAATGAATCCCTTTTCTTATTCTAAATGAATCCCTTTTCTTCAAGCCTAAAAATATTTTAACATAACATGACTAGAATAAATGGCCCTTTAAAGGGTTAAAAAGCTAGTTACGGAAGAATAGGTGGAGGAGTGCTTGAAACCAGGATTCTTAACTTCCGGGGCATAACAGTTGAATGCAGAAATGACTTGAAAATAATATCACTTAGCCAGATGATTTTATTTAGTAAATTCAAATGTGATTAGTAAATATTAAAGCAATTAATCTAGTGGGAAAAATCAAAAGAAAAGAATTGGATTTTACATAAAAAGAATTTAGGCTAAATAATTTGGATATCCTAATTAGGCTAAATAATTTGGATAATAGGCTAAATAATTTGGCCGTCATATATATGTTTAACGCTAGGACTACCAAGGCCGTTATTTTGATGATTTTAAACTTTCCTTCTTAGAAATTTTGATATAATTTATGTATTGTTCTAGAACTTTATGACAACTTTTAAGGAAATATAAGAATATTTACATATTCGTATTCAATTTCCACTCAGCTATTTTAACTACCATAATCCAGTATAATCTATACCCATTTATACCAAGACCCGTCAAAATTATGGTTTATAATATTTATGGATGATATTTTTTTCAAAAAAGATTATAATATTTTATGGACCATCTATGCAATGATGGGCATCAATAATATTTACATTCATTTATACATCGTTTTCAGACATTTCCTGAAAAAAAAAATTAATTGAATTTTTCTTATGAAGTTATACTGATTGATAAATCCAAAGTATTTCGGAAGTAGTTATTTTATTCCGATTATGATTCAATTTAGAACTAAAACCTTTAACTGCATATCTTATAAAAGGAAATATAAACTATTTTTTAGTTTTTTTAATTAATAATTAATGAATTATTATATTAAATGTTGTTTTTGTTAAATTACATTCTTTTATCTACATAAACTAAAAGTTACAATAAAAGCCATGATGATCAAAAACCCGTCAAATTGATGGGTGTGGTAATTCTAGATATATACAGTGGCACAAAAAATTGAGTGTACACCTTAATTTTACTTCATATATCCGACTTTCAATATAAATAACACATTACCGGAAAGTGCAAACATGTTTTTATTTTTACACATAACAAAGGGCTTAATTTAGAGTAAAAATAAAGAAAAATCAACGAAAAATTTCTAAATTGAAAATTTTCTGAAGCATTTTAAATAAACATACGCAGAATTTTGCCTCAAAAAAATTGAGAATTCACCAATGAAATTTTTGCAATATCACGCATAGAAATAAAGTGTCACTATTAAATTGCATGTCTTTTGGCTCTTATAATGGCCTCTAAACGTCATAGTACCGATTCCACCCATTTTTGGTGGTATTTAAAGATATTTTACCCAATTCTTCTTGCACTACTTGTTATAAATGGGTTTTGTTTCTAATTTTGTGTTTTTGAACTCATTTTTCGAGTATGGCCCACGAATATTCAATGGCATTCATGTGGGGTACTGTGATGGTGTGTGTAACTGCTATTTACAAAGAAAAAGACACCATATTTTGAAGTTATGTGTATTCTGTTTGGGGTCGTTGTCTTACTGGAAAATGAAATTTCCATCTAAACCCAAATTTTTAGCACTTTCCTTTAGATTGCTTCGAAGTATATCCAAGTAAACCGTATCATTTATAATGCCATCTATAAAAATTAAATTTCCTACCCCGGATGAAGCCATGTAACCTGAAATCATCACGGAGTCACCATCATGTTTAACTGTAGGACGTAAATTTTTTGGATACAAAGCAGAATTAGGCTTTCTCCATACAGTAAGATGGTTGTCACTGCCAAAAATGTTGAGGTTTCTTTCATTACTAAATATAGATTTCTTCCAAAGGTTATTGGTCTTCAATTGATGAGTTTTTGCAAACTTCAAATGCCTTTTCTGAATTTGCAAGCTGGTGAACGGTTTCTCTCTAACAATGCTACTTTTATATCCAGCTTGTTTATTGGCATTTAGCGCACTTACACTTCTGCCTATGATTTGAAAAGTTTCTGCAACAAGTTGGATGAACCATATGGTAGCAGCAATCTAAAGGAAAGTGTTAAAAATTTCGGTTTAGATGGAAATTCCATTTCCCAGCAGGACAACGACCCCAAACAGAATGCACGTAACGTCAAAATATGATGTATTTTTCATTGTAAACAACAGTTACACACACCACCACAGTACCCCGACATCAATGCTATTGAATATTCGTGGGGGATACTCGAAAAAGTTGTTCAAAAATGCAAAATTAGAAGCAAAACCCATTTCAAACAAGTGGTGCAAGAAGAATGGGGTAAAATATCTTCAGATACCACCAAAAATGGGTCGAATCGGTACCAAGACGTTTAGAGACCATTATAAGAGCCAAAAGACATGCAATTTAATACTGACACTTTTTTCTATGCGGGATATTGCAAAAATTTCATTGGTGTATTCTCAATTTTTTGAGGCAAAATTCTGCGTATGTTTATTTAAAATGCTTCTGAAATTTTTCAATTTATAAGTTTTTCGTTGATTTTTCTTTATTTTTACTCTAAATTAAACCATTTGTTATGTGTAAAAATAAAAACATGTTTGCACTTCCCGTTAATGTGTTATTTATATTTAAAGTCGCATTTATCAAGTAAACGTAAGGTGTACTCTCACTTTTTTGAGCCACTGTATTTAATATCGGTTGCTCTAGTGCTAACGATTTGTTATGAATAGTTGATGATCGGTTATGGGGATCTACGTTTATTTCTATAACTATTTAATTGATTTGAATGCATAACTATTTGTAAATATCACTCTTTCATAAAATTAATTTCGAATACACCATGTGATATTTTTCACTGTTTCAGTTCCGCCACAATGGACAGTTGAACCAAACAATGCATCGGTCATTCTAGGGCAGAGAGTATGGATTGATTGTGCTGCTGTCGGCTTTCCAGCTCCAAGTATCTTGTGGAAGAAGCTTATACACTCTGGTAAGAAACTTTGATATTTTTTATGAGTATTAATAATTTTTGGACATCTGAAACTCCAGAAATTTCCTATGTAATACATCGCTTAAGCGAATACAATGAAATCCTAAGTTCTGTCGATAAAAGAAATGAATTTCGTAAAATTCAGAAATTTCCTACAGTAATATCTAGCTTAAGTGAATACGATGAAATTCTAAGTTCTGGCGATAAAAGAAATGAATATCGTAAATTCCAGAAATTTCCTACAGTAATAACTCACTTAAGAGAATACAATGAAATTCTAATTTCTGGCAATAAAAGAAATGATTATCGTAAAATCCAAAAATTTCCTACAGTAATATCTAGCTTAAGTGAATACGATGGGATTCTAAGTTCTTATGATAAAAGAAATGAAGATCGTAAACTCCAGAAATTTCCTGTGTAATAAATCGGTTAAGTTCGGTTCTATTTCCTATGTAATAAATCGCTTAAGAGAGTACAATGAAATTCTAAGTTCTGGCGATAAAAGAAATGAATATCGTAAATTCCAGAAATTTCCAACAGTAATAACTCACTCAAATCAATACAATAGATTTCTAAGTTTTAATGATAAAAAAATAAACATCAAATACGTTATGAATATCTAAGTATGGCATCTTCATATTAAATAAATATCATATTAATTAAACTATATTTTATAAAAATAAGAACCGGGAAATTTGAATATAAAATTATTGTCAGGAAATCTGAATGTGTTTATTAAGCATATTAGACATTTATATTTCCTAAAAATTAATTAAATATTGCACAGAAAATTATATTTAAAAATTCAGAAAATGAATAAAATATTCGTCAGGAATTATTATCAACAATTTGAAAACTTTGCAATGAAGAAACAGCGTTGAATTTTTTGTTATTGATTCATAAACATTCTAAATGGATTTTTAAAAAAGCAAAAATATAATTATTATATAAATAATTATTCAAAGACAGATTTTTTAAAAATGCATACCTATATATATTCAAGTCTTTAATAATTCTAATGAGAATTTAAATAAAACTTTGATTATTTTATTATAACTCAAACGTAAAAGAAATATTTTTATTGCTTTCATATTTTAAGTAAAATCGTTTGCTTGAATCTTTTCATCGCTTGCTTTATTTATTTTTTTTTTAAAATTTTCCGCCATTTTTGTTTCTTTGCATTAACTATTTGGCTTTCTTTGATACTGTTATCAAAAAGTTCCAACTTAAATATTTCAATATTTTCTTTTATTTTAAATAAAAATAAAAGCATAAGTTTAATGTAGAACACGTAATATGTACAAAATACTTTAAATTCATTTCCTTTTATTCTTCACATGTAAATAGAATTTTTAATGTTCCCATTAAATTTCAAACATAATTTTCAGGTGAAAAATTCCTTACTGTTTTTAGTGACTTTGTACTGTCTAGTGACACAGTCACTTATTATGTAATTTTTGGAATTTAAATCACATGGAATTTTTTTTAAGAAATAATTAACCAAATTTAACAATCTAAAAAATTTTCTTTGCAACCCTAAGCAATCTCAATCAATTTCAACCATCGGTATGGTTGGCAAAAGTGAAGTGAATTCATCAATTGAGAATAATGCGTTCTCAAATCTAATTAAAGTTTAATCAAAGCACTTTCCGAAAAAGCTTGTTTAGAACATATTTCTTGAATTTATAAATTATTCAACGCATTTCTTATTAACTTAATATCACATTTTTTGAATTATGGTAGAAAACATTCATATTTTATTATTTATCTTTAGAACTATAAAAACAAATGATAAAATATTTTTGAAAATAAGCCTTCTCAAAATTGCTTTCAAATCTCATTTTGTCGATTTGAATTGCACAAGAAGGTATCTTAATGAGATTTTTATAGAAAAATAAGAGAATAATTACTTTCGTTTCGTTTTTACATCCATGATTAAAGTAACATATTTATACAAATTTCTAATTTTTTTTTCTAATTTTCTCCTATCTTCTAATATTTAAAGAAATAAACCTGTTCAAATTTAAATGATTAATGTAATCAAATACGTAAGCAGTTTTAAGTAATCCAGAAATTGACTTTATAAATAATCTGTTTTCAGTAAGAAAGAATTATTAACGATTGTTTAAAAAATGAATTCTTCCAATTATTTTCTTTCATAGTTAAATGCAATCTATATCATGGTTGAAAAATAAAAAAATAAAAAAAATTGAAGCTATGTTTTTATTAGTACATTAAAAACAAATTTTAATGAAAAGACACAGATAAAATTGCTTTAAGAAAATTGGAATTTTAATTACATTTGTAATATATTTTATTTCTTAGCAGTTGTTTAAAAGTTTCCTTTTTTATATCATCCGGAACGACTTGTTCCTTTAGTTTTCTTATTTCCATTTCTTATTTCATTTTTAATTTGAGCTAATTGTCTTTGGCGATCAGATGGTTTGCCTCGAATATTACTTGTTTTTAACTTCAGTTACATTTCTTACTCATGACTGAATGCTAATGATATTTTAAACAAAACGTTTTTGAGAACTAAATTGCATTAGGCATTAAAATCGCATTGCTTTAATAGTGTTACAATAGTTCAGTTTTTTGTATATAATTAAATCTTCCTTATGGGATCAAGTCCCATGACATCATAATGTTGTTAATTATTGTAACTATAGGGGTAATTTAATTTCTAACTGAAAATTCTATAAAATAAGGGGTAAAATAATTTCTAACTGAAAAACTCTTTCGTGAATTAAATAATTGTGAAAGCTTCGTAGGAGCTTCATATTTGTGAAAGCTTCATAGAAGCTTTATATAGAGCTTCATAGAAACAATAAAAAAAGTATTGTTGAAAACCATACAGGAAAAATAAATTTATGAATATTATCAGATAATTAGGAAAAAATTGCGACGCAACTGATTTGATATCATTAAAAATAAAAAGTTTTAATTTTTAAATTGATATAACAATATTTTTTTGCGATAATAACATCAGAAGCTATCACAGAGAAAAGCAAAAGTGTCGCTTAATTTTTACTTAATTAAATTTCTAAAAAAAATTCTCAAAATATGTATATATTCGGGATGCACATTTGCATCTGTCACTGTTTGTTTGTGCGAAGCTAAATAGCCTTAAATCAGATGGTATCCTTTGTGAAACACTAACAGACACATTCTTCTGTCTTATGAGTAGAGTTGTGGCTTATTTGTGATCACGTGGTGTAAGTCACTTGCATCGTGCCTTTGACATCCATTGCTCATCTTACAGAACGAAACTCTTGTTAGAACAGTACGAATTTAGATAACGGATGACACGTGCAATAACACATGTGCTGTAATTCAGAAACCATTTGAAAATATTCCTTATCAGTATCTTTTTAATATTAAAATTAACTATAAAACTATTTCTGAAATGCTGATTAAAATTCGATTAAATACATGATAAATTAAGAAACCTATTTATACCTAATTTTGCCTTGAGAAGAAAAAGGAAACATTAGATCATCCCAGCGTCACTCATTCAAGTTAAATTAGAAGATTTATTAAATACAGTTGCTCAAATATTCATGTTTTGGCAATATTTATTTGTTTTGTAAAATAAGGCAAAATGTTAAAAGCAATTGAATATTCTTTTTAACATTTTCTTTTTAAAATTCCAGACTATATCAAAGAAACGTATCATTTAGTTAGTTTTTTTCATTGTTATGTAAAGTTAATTGTTATGAAATGTACAGAATGTTTAGGAAATCTTTAGGTTGAAAATTTGAATTTATATAAAACATTACTCTAATCAATACTATTAGAATGCTTGAAAAAATGACATACTTTTGTCGAAACTTGCCATAAGAAAAACATTTTAGCTGTGCCTTCATTACTCTAGTTCATGCTAATTTTTGATTCAGTAGTTTTATGAAGTAAATTAAAAGTTTAATCTGCTGCAATCTTGCTTTGACGTGTTTAAATAGTTTAAATGAAGATGGCAAAATTCTTATTATTATTCACAATAAAACTTTGACACTTAATTAGTTTATGGTACCTCAAAACACAGATGAATCATTTACACTTATTGCTTTAATGCTTTTTAAAGTTAATTCTGATAACATATTCAGGATAGTTATATTATCAAAACGAATTCTGTAATTTAAAATTAATTTGCCGGAAGTCTAAATGAAGAAGTGTTTCGGTAATTTTTACTTGAATCAAATATTTCCTTCACATAGAATTATCGCTCTTTATCGAATTCTTTGGAAAGAGAAAAGAGTGCAGATGTGGTTTAGATGACAATACCATAAAGCTCTATGTTTATGGATACCTACGATTTATCACTGAACATGAAGAATGCTATCCAAAGCACTTACTTTCTCAACTTACTTGATATTGTAATTCATTGTCATGCCAAAAAAATTATTTAAACTTCGAAAATTGTTTACATGGCTCAGTGTGTATTGTCTATCAATTTGTAGTACTGTTTATGTTTTTAGAATACTTAGTACTTTGGCGATTTAATTCATTTATCTTCTTTGGAAGTCTTCAAAATCGACTATAGCCATGGAGAAGCAGACATCGGTGGATGGAAGTGTTGTGCTTTGTTCTTTTGTGGTGAACTATAGATTGTTTTGTGGTGCAGGAATGTTTTGGTGAATTATGGATTGCATTTTGGTAGACTATGGTCTTCTGTTCAAGAGGTAACTTCACCATGGTTCGCTTGATGATTTCTTTAGAGAGCTGTGTTTCTAGCTGTGTCTTCATATAGCCAAATGCCAAGCATACAAGGATATCTTTCACTTTTCTGG
The DNA here is from genome assembly GCF_947563725.1 of Argiope bruennichi. Taxonomy (NCBI): domain Eukaryota; kingdom Metazoa; phylum Arthropoda; class Arachnida; order Araneae; family Araneidae; genus Argiope; species Argiope bruennichi. The sequence continues at coordinate 42,761,371 of NC_079161.1, read as the reverse complement.
ATGCAAGGTTGTGTTTAAGAATATAGCTAAAACTCTATAGAAAATGCTGAAAGGAAATTACTTATTTATAATATTGAATTCCTTCAAGTTAGGTATAATTTTTACAAGTTTCCAACAAGAATGGTTTCCAGCCGGATCATGCAGCAAGTTTTGGATCTAAAATCATCAGATTCTTGCTCCTCATTTTCCACATAATATCTCAGATACCATTCAGCAGATTTCACAAAATAAATAAATAAATAGTAAAGTTCTATAAAACTTTTTCACTGCATTGGGCATTATTTTCGAACAATAACAATCTGATTGCTGAAAGAAAAAACTCAAATACCCTTTATTTGACATTACATTTCCTCAAAATAATTCTTAAAATTCTTGATCGACCAGGTGTGATGAAGTTTCATAGTACAAGGTGGTTATAATTAAATTCCACTTTGAAATGGTCATAGAAGGAAAGCTACTTGTCGAAATGTTATCAAACTTGGTAAGAGTTTAAAGGACGTCATGGAAATTTCTTTTCTGCCAAAAAAAAAAAAGAAAAAGAAAAGAAAAAAGAAAAAGAAAAAAAAGAACATTCAAAAACTCGCCACCAGAAAGGTAAAGGGAGCTATATGCAATAGTGTTAAACAAAGTAGGACATGAAGACAGTGTTTTAAAATGTGTTTAATCGTTTCTGAAATGTGCTACAAAATATGTTCAATGTGGCATTCATCACTTTCTCAGAAACTCCCGGGGGCACCTCGAAATGAGGATGAGATGCTTCCGACATGGTGGTTGGATCTCGCCACCCTGGAGGGTACACAAATAGGTGGGGGATATGGCTCCTCCCATCGATGACGGGACGTATTTCCTTGGGGGAGGGTTGTACCGTGGCCGGTTTTGGCCTTTAAGACTCAACCACAGTTCCCACCAGTGCTGCTGTTGCGGTGGTCCGGTCATTTTGCAATTTTTCTGTGTGCCTTCGTGTCGGGTCGGAGGTCAGATGTATGAATTATCATTTTCTGATAGCAAGTTAAACCGCATTACTGCATTCTTATCAAAAACTCTTAGAATATCCCTCTGGTTATTCCTATTACTGAATGATACCTTTGCAAAGCACGCCAATCAATGCTGTCGCATTCATAATAACATTTAATAAGAAAAGCATGGTCTTGCATGATTAGAGACATTGTCGATTCGTAACAATGAGAACTCTGACAAACAGGCTCACTTTTATCTGAAAAAATAAATGGCATGTAAAGCGCATCTGTATAAATAATTTACTTTTTCCTACCGTAAGCAATTACAAAACATTGCAGTTTTACATAATCCAGTAAACTGTTTCGTTTCAGAAACGATTAAACACATTTTAAACCGCAGTCTACATGTCTTATTTTGTTTAACAAAAGTGCATACAGCGCTATTTCCTTCGCTGGTGGTGAATTTTGAACTTTTTTTTCGTGGAAAAGAAATTTTTATGTCCTTTATTATTTTTCTCCTTTAAACTATTACCAAATTTTATAATGTTTGGTCCAGTAATTTTAATTTTATGTCCGTTACAAATTGGAACTTCAATTATAACCACCCAGTATATGTTCTCAAGTATTACACAGTTACCATTCGCTGGTATCTCTAGTTTCCATTTCAATGTATTCCAGAATGAAGATACAATTCTGAGTCTAAAATGGTTATCCTAAGTCAGGCGTTCTAACATAAATCTGCCAAAATCCGAATTTAGGCCAAGCGATGAATATGCTAATATGAGAATATAGATGACGGAACTAATGGCTTTATGTGCTCTTGATCTAATTATTCTGAATAAGAAATGCATTTTACTACTGAATGCTATGTGTTTTTTTATGTCCATTATATTATATTAATGTTAAAGATCTTTCTTTTAAAATTATGAAACTTCATTTTAAATTGACAGAAAGGAATTTTCTTTTTTAAAACATTTTTTATTGTTTATTTGAGAAAGAGGTATTTAATTTCTTCGATTGAAGTCTAGTTTTCAGTCTGTATGATTTGGAAAATAAGGATTTCAATTTCTGAACGTAGCAAAATGAGTAGTATATCTTAAATACGAACCCTCTTTCGATACATCTTCTTCATACCAATGAGCAGATACTTGACCCAAGACTGGAGATTAAACTTGGGTCTCGCATTCATGACTCGATCCAAGACTATAAGATATTGAAACTCTGCCACCTGAGAACAGCTTGACTTACGAATTTGTATAACTTCATAATTATATGACATCATATTGGGATGTTAATTGTTCTTCAAATTAAATGAAAAACATTTCTAAGAAAAATATGAAATGCCATCCAACGGAAAGCACCAACAAGCCCAGTAATAGATAGCAAATCTATAATAAACTACCGTAATAGACGCTCAGAGATGACTCGCAGGAGACATCCAGCGAGACATCATTCATCTTATTCACGTCCCTTGACTCGTCTGCCCAATACTGATTCAGTTTCTTGTGATTTTTATAGTCTTTGTGATAGGTCATCGAATGTTCTAAAACAAATAATAAACTTGATTTCTAATGGAGCTATCCACAAAATTCTCGAATATTCTGGATCCTTTGATTTTTGCTACCAAAATCATCAAATTCAGAGCCAAGTCACCGAATATCATTAAGCCCGGGAGTCATTGACTCAGCATCTATTCAGATGACATTATAGTACCTTTAAAACCATCTTCCTTAACAAGTCAAAAGGGAAACAGCATTGCAAAGTCATAATAATATCATTATGAAGGACATCTATCAGCCTCAAGTGTTTTCAAGTGATTTTTATCGTTTAAATTCATTATTACTTTCACTTGAGTGCATATTAAAATTGTTATTTGATGCATCTAAAAAATGAGTCTTTTTACCCAAAGGGATTAAAACAAACATAAAATCCTTCATAAAACTGATTATAGGGGTTGGCAAAATACGCAGCTGATCAGTGAAAACTGACTGATAAGGCAATTATTCGTACAATGAAAAACTGATTAATAAAGCAATTATTAAAAGGGTTGAAAACTGATTATTAAAGCAATTACTAGTGGTTAACATTAGGTTAGTCTTTAAACAATTTGTTTAGTTATTACTAAACAAATCTTTGAAAAAAATTAATATCCAGCTATCATATGGATTTATTTAATATCCATTAGTATTTATAATTGTTACTATTACTTTAAAACAATGAGACGACAATAAAAAAGCCCGGTGTTAATTTTTTTCACAATTTTAACTTGATTAACCAATTTAAATATTTATATGTCTAAATAAGTACTGAATTCTTTATTAATCCTTTAGAATTTTTCATAAAAAGTATTTCACGGATATTTATAATATATTTATAAAAATAATTTGGAAAAATCTATAAAGATATATATTTAAAAAGACATAAAAAGTTATTTTTCATTTATTTGAAAATTTCAGTTTATTTATTGCGAGAGTAGAAAATAAACTGAGTTTTCATGGAAAAATATCGTAAATTTAAAAAAAAAATATTTCTGTGAACCAAATGGATGAAACGAGAAATTTCTCATAAATATCCCTCTTTCTTTAACTCCATTATTTCTTTCTTGTGATAAATGATATCTTTATTGAGTTCAAACGTTCTATAATGTTTTTTTAAAAAATAAGTTGTTGTTGCTTTTAATATTTTCAAACGTTGCCACCAAATTATTCATCTTAACTCAATTGAAAAGTAAACAGTATGAGAATGAACATTTTTAAATTTATTCTACATATCAAACGGTTTTAAGTCTTCATACTAGTTTTTTTCCTTCATTCCTTTGCAAAATTTGAAACTATAAAAAAATACACATAGGTTTAAATTTGAAATGGAATAAATTCAGAGATATTTCTTGTTCAGCAAAAGAATTTTTGATTTCGTCTTTATTCGATTCTTTTAAAATATTTCAGAGCTTTTAGATTTACTTTTCTTAATTTTTAAATTTTATTATAATACTTCTTTAATCTCAATTCCTTAAGTTTGAGATGCATTTTTGAAAATAATAATGCCAATTTTATATCTGTTTCATTTTTAAAATATCGTTTTCTTTTATTTCCATCTAAAAATGTTTGCGATTAGCAAATATGAAAGAAATTTACGGCATAATATTTATCATCTGATTAAGATAAAGATTTGTTTTCAGAGGAGATATTTAGTAGTTAGAGGAAAAATATGCAATTAATATCGTTAATATATTACGATTGAAATATTAATTGACACAATACATGCAAAATAGTGTATGCAAGGCAGAATCGAATGAAGCACGATATATTTCATTTGTTTTTTCAAGCATTAGTTGATTTGCTACTAATGATACTTCATAAAATTAGTATTAATTCGTATAAACTTAAATAGTAAATAAGTATAAAATAATTAAGTCGAAGCTATATTTTGTTTTGAATCAAAGTGCTACATGTATTCAAAAATATCTTTTTCTTTATACTTTTAAATAAAATGAAAAATTTATTTATCAAAACGTTTAATACATTATAGGATATGCTATAAGCATCATTTCCATGGTCTTAATATTTGAATGCGGACAACTATAGAAATTAGAATTTAGTTATGGTAAAATGGCAATACTGTCTCAATTAGTCGTCTGATGCAATCTTCTAGAAGTAGAGTTAGAGCTCACTTGCCGATTTTAAAAGTTATAAGAGAAAAAGTTTCATAATTATACAGTATCTGAATAACTCATTTTAAGACCATGAAAATATGTAAGCCAAAAGGGTCAATTTTATGCAAATGAATACTTAAAATATTATGCATGGAAATATCGCAACTTTTTTTTACTATTTATTTCAAATTTTGTCATATCCTTAAATGTATCAAAAACAGCGACAGCACTGCATCTGTTTTTATTAAGAACAGTTTGTTTCTATTATGGTTTTAATGGCTTTTCCTACAATGCCATCAGAATTCAGTATCCATTGTTTATTAGGTTTCGTTTAGCAGATCGGAATTTTCTCATTGGACTTCATTCCCTTGAATTCCTAATATTCTCTTTGAACTTAAAGAACGCGTATCAGAAACCCCTTCGACAACTTTACGATATCATCATTCCTGCTGTTGATACTTATGCTAACTTTCCCATGAAGCACACACAGTGCTCAGAATGTGTTAGAGAGATCGCTCAACTACTCCCTTGTGCTCGACTCAACTGACTGCTAATTTTTAATAAAGTTTCTCGGTATTTAAAACAAATCATAAGATTTCCAAAAAAAAACTGGAATTATAGACCTAATTAGCTATCGCCAAGATTCTCGAATATTCTGGATCTTTTATTTTGACCACCAAAGGCGACAAAATTGTCATCAAATCGTGGCCAAGGACAGGTGTTAAGAAACTAACATCAATTTAAAATTCATCACAGCTATCTGTAAAGCTCTCAAAATGGTCGAATTTGAAATTCAGTCTTGTGCTCAGGAGTGCTGCTGGGGCAACTTTGATTTAGAGAATGTCCTTGATAAAAAAGATGAAAGTTCCGGAAACACTATTTTGTGATTTCAATAGTCGGCTACCTACTATCGAAGTCGGAACGTACTTCTCATAGAAAGGGTTTTGTCATGGCCGGAAATGACACTTAGGACTTAATCATAGTGGAAATTCTTCAAAATCTCATTTTTTTAATTTTTTTTTTTTGATAATTACAATAATATTTCTATCCTTTGTATATGGCAAAGTAAAATCCTATTCTTTTGCACTATAAAATAGAAAAAATACTGCTATGCGAATTAGGGTTTCATATTGAATAATTCTTCAGAAAAATTGTCAGTGAATTTGAAAAACACATTGTAAATTATTAAGTATCCTTTATACTAACTTTGTTAATAAAATCAAACTTTATTCATTGTTTCCCTTAACACAGAATAGAACAGATTAGTCATCATTTCAGCAGAATCATCTGAGGATTTGAAAAACTCTTGGTATCATAATCCGAAACAAATTAATTCAAAATAAAGGGAAGAGAAGAATGATTTGTTCAGTGATGTGCTGAAAGAGACTTCGCAAAACTTAATAAATCTCTGAACTGATTCTTTTCCGCGCTCGTTAATCCACTTCATTGGTTTATTTAATCTTATAAAACTCTCTAAAGTTCTCGATATTTTCAATTTTGAATTTTTTTTTTTTTCATTTTATTTTATATCTCCCTCAACGATAATAATTAGATTGGAAGTTGCGTCAAAACAGGAGAAAGAATAAAACGATAAGATTTATTGATTGAAAACATGAAAAATTGTAAAAAATTCATTTTCTCGAACCGAGATGACGTTAATGAATCTATTTGCCAACCTAATTATGAATAATTTATTTAATAAAGGGCCAGGGGAAAAAGTTATTAATAACATTTTGAAATTCACTCATCTTCATGCCTTGAAAAAATAAGTAATGTTGATGCAAGATGAAATCAAATCTTAATTAATATCAGATTTCAATGTCTTTATTTTTTAGGCTCATATTTCAATTTAAAAAACACACAGATTAGTCTCCCAAAATCTTTCTCGTATATTCTCTAATGAACTTGTCAGGCCAGAGAACGCCTTACATGGTATTGGCGAACAATAAAGTTACGAAATTTCCCGGGGTTCGTTTGGATAGGGGGGGTTGTATGGTGTAAAGCACGCACAATCAGCAGGCGGCAATAGAAAATGAAACAACGACGTTTATTTACACGAAGACACACAGGACAGCACAAAGACGACAACTATATACAGCACAGAAGACGATTATCTTCAGACGAGACGTGCAGCATACAACAGACTCTACTACAGCCAGTAGCACACAGCTTAGTTCAGCACTAGCTTAACTCCGTCTCTGCTCCGCTAGTCCCTAGAAGACGAGTTCTTTACTCTCGTTTCCGACTACTCTTCGACTCCATTGGTCCACGACCCAATTCACGACAACTCGGCAGCTGCGGGAGCTTCCTTTTATAGGTCTCAGAAGGCGGGGCTAAAAGCCTCTCAGCCAATCAGGAACGTTCGAGGCGTAACTCCGTTCCTACTGGACGGAACGGGAAAATTCTCGATGTTTCGGGTATAATCTATTTTGGCGCCAAAGTCGCCAAATTAGTCGCCAAGTCGTCAAATGGTCGCCACATTTGTCGCCAAGCTCTGGGACCTCCTATGGAACCCACTTTGCTGGGAAGCCGCATCACAGATTCGTAACAATAGTTAAGAAATATTAGCTTTTGGAGGGAATTTAGCACTTTATTAAAACAATGGTGGCGAGATATTTAGCGATTACTCCCTGGTATGTTTTAATAGTATCCAGAAATCGAATTTGTGTCCTAATGCGTTTTCCTCAACCGATTGAAACAAAAATTAGACTCAAAACTATACTTATAGCCATAGGATATGTTTCACGTTGGCAAATTAACTTATGTTTATATTTTTATTATAAAACTATATAGAATTATAATATTTGTATGGAAAAACTAGACAGATAATATAGCTTACAAGAGAAGAGAAAGGGTGAAAAATATAATAAGTAATTATTAAGATATAAGTAATAATTTTATGTGCATAAAAATGAAACGTTTTAGTTATTTTATTACGTTGTAATATTAAATACCAGTGTTAGTGGTCCCCTCAAAACTTTCTCGCGTTCACCCTTATGAACTTTTCCCATTGGCGTACGTTACTTTCGAAATATTACCCCTTGGCGAGAATTTAGCATTTTTAATGAATCTATTATGTTATCGTTGGCGAGTTAATTGGCGATTAATCCTTGACTTTCAATAATAGTACCCAAAAATCGAATTTGTGTTTTAGACACGTTTCTCTCAATTGATTGGGATAAAAATTCTACACAAAACTGCCCTTGTAGCCATCAAATCCCGTATCAAATTTAATATATTTAAATCATGGAGTTTCTGAATTTTCGCATTTACATGTCTCTGAAAGTACAGACCGACAGACAGTCCACTTGCTGGTGGATTTGGTTCAAAATTTTCTAGGTGTATCCTCTAAAAAAGTTAAATCTATGTACCGAATCTTATCTATCTAGATCTCTTCTTTTTGTGATTATAGTGTTGACATATATTCGAGCAGCCGGACAGTTGGATTTCCTCTGATTAGATTTTATTCAACTTTTAATAGAAATTTGCAAATTTGGAGTAAAGATCATATGCCAAATTTCAAAGTTTCTTTAATTATTTTTGTCACAGACAGACGGACATTTTTCAAAAGTGTGACTTTTAGAACTCATGGAGGTCAAAAACGAAGAGATTCGTCAAAATTCGAATTCGAATTTTTTGACAATTATTATACTTTCTTTATACTACGTATGGGAGGAAGTAAAAATATGAATGTAAAATATTGGTATGAGATTTTAAATATTCGAATTGAAGTTAAACTGGACATGGAAATATTTTTACTGACAGATTGAAGGAAAAATATTTCGATTATGATTTTTGCCATATTAACAGGAAATTATATTATAAGTTATTAATTAATACATAGAAAAATACCTTAAATAATTAAAAATGAAGAATTGATTCAATAATTTGGCAAAGCTAAAACATACAGTATAATTGCCAAACTGTAATTTTTTTTGCAGGCGATAAATTACAAATACTGCAGCATAACTGATTTATTTGATATTTGACGAAGTTTCTACTTTTTGGCATGGAATTGTTGAACTGTGCTGTTTAATTGTACTAATATTTTTTGCTAAAAATCTAAAACTTAAAATAAATTCTTAACACCTTGTAGCGGTGATATAAATTCTAGAAGAAAACTGGAAATGAATTCACATCTTTGACTTTTCATATTTCAAGTTTTTCTTTCTTGCAACACTATTTGCAGTTTATCTTCCTTATCATGTTGTTTTCAGTGTAGCATCTGTAAAATTTTGAATGGATCACCGCATTTTTCAGAACGAAATAATGTTTTGCTTTTTAAATGTTAAAATGTAGTTTAAAATGCCAATTCACCATGCCAAGGATGCCAGTAATGCCAAGTCGCCAAAGTATCTATTTTACAATATTGTAAAATAGATACTATCAGTTATACTGAGTTTCGACTTTGGCGACTTGGCATTCCTGGCGTGGAATATTTTTTTTTATCTAGGTATCCATCTTTATATGCGATTTGACATTGCCGTCATCCTTGGCGTGTGAAAGAGCATCCTAAACTATATTTCAACAAGAATGGTTTTAAAACATTTTTATTTTTTATTATAAAAATGTTATTTATATTGAAAGCTTTTATTTAAAATTTCACCTGCTTTTTAGTAAGACTGAAAAGTGTGAATTTAATACGATCAGTCTACTAAAAATATAATTAATTCAAATGAAACAAAAGCATATATTGCGAAATTGAAGCGGTAATGAAAATGCCTGAAGGAGAATTATGTCCAAAGAGAATAACTTTTTTTCTTAGTTTTAACGCTGGCTAAAACATGTGACTGAGTAGCTTGATGAAACATTTTTGAATTTCATTATATTAATAAATAAACCAATCATATTATAGATATATCAATTTAAGTCTTAAAAAATCAGAGGGGAAAATATGTGGAACTGATTTTCTCTTAGCGCATTGTTTTGGCATTAGACTCATTGTACATTAGTAAAAATATCAATAAGATGGAAGTTATTAGTCTTTAATTTTTAAAGAAAATGTGATAATATATAATATAAGCATATAATTCTGAAAAGCAGAAGTAAAGAAGGGACGAAACAAACGATCACTAGTCTTATATAACATGGGATTTCTGGCCACGTGTAGATTGAATACACGTTTTGACCTTTGACAAGGGCACCGAAGGGATCATTTTCACTTGACAAGTGGAACGGATGGCGCAGCATATTTACAAAGCTTCAACAGTGGAATGGGATCAGGAAACAAGAGAACACTTTAGAATGACCCCGAGACGGGCCGAATTAGGCAAAAATTAGGAAATTAATTTGGATTAAATTAGATATCAAAATATCATTACGCATATATATATATAAAATTGTGCTGATAATTTTCTTCTTTTTTCTTTAGAGAGCAGCAGCGGCGACTTTACGTATGTGCATTCCAATCCACGTGCTCATCGCTTCAATAACGGAACTCTGGTCTTATCCGACGTCGAAGAATCTGACGCGGGATCTTATCTTTGCCAGGCAACCAACGGAATTGCTGCTGGACTCAGCAAGATTATTACTCTGCAAGTCTTGGGTAACTATACCATTCTTAACATGTTAAGCAACATGTCAGTCACTAGTGACTGATACTGAAATTTCTCTTCAGACAAACTTCAGTCTTAAATGACTGACACTATGCCTTCATTTCATATCTTGCAGTCACTTTTGAACTTTCAGCCTGGATTTGTAATTTCCGTTCAGTACCTAACGTTAATTGATAACATAATTTCTGCTAATCCATGCGCTAGGCCACATAATCTCATACCTTTAGCTCAATGCATACAAGACAGATCGACACATATACTTCAAAAATTATGCATTTTCGAGTGGGAAAGATTTAAACTGTGGAAATTTATCAAAATTACGAAATTAAATGTTTTAACAATTTCGTTAAATTCTCTTTGCATGCTTCATTTAACACGTTTAAGAGCTTTTTCACTGTCTCGTGACCGACACTGAACTTTCCATTCGGAAAGCGTCAATCACTGGTGACTGATAGTATACATTCCTTCCATACCTCGTCAATTACCAGTGACTGACAGAATATTTTCATTTCGTACCTCGTCACGCACTAGTGACTGATTTTGTAATTTTTATTCAAACCACATCAGTCACTGTTAAATGGCAAAATAATTTCCATTCAAGTATTAATTAATTGTTACTTACTGACGATATACATTTGAAAAATTATATTTTCTTAATAAATTTTAATATGGAGATCGTAAAATATTGCGCCTAATTGTATGCAATCTTATCGCCATTTTACATAGTTCCTTGTCTCTCAGCATATCGGAGAAATCGGATATCATGTAGAAAATGTGCCAAAATTAACGTGTTTATTAATAGGCCTTGATTTTGATTCCTTTTATCGTATTCAAATATTGCGTAAAAGGCAAAAGAAAGAGAAATTAGAGAAGAAATTTTAAATAACTTTTTTAGACTGTCTCATATATTACTGATAACGACACAATCATTTTTAATAATTAAACTAAGAAAATGCTCAATAATTAATTTTAAAAAGTTTAATTATAGGCACGCTTTTTATTATGTGCTGAAAAATAACAAAATGTTTCTCAAAAATCTAGAAATCAAAGTCTTAAAATTTTGATGCATTGTTAAGCAAATATAATATCCAAGTAAATTTTAACTTTAATGAGATTCATAATGTAGAGATATCCCTCTAATCGCAATCAAATTGATAGTTTTTAAGCAGTTAAATATTGGCATATGTTTCCGATTATAAAAGCGTTTTCAATTTTTTAAAGAATAATATATATTCTTTGAATCAATAAATTTGTTGAAAAGTTTGTACAATTCCAGTTTCTATGAGCCAATTTTCCTAAAATATTCTTGTCACAGACCGTTTTTAACTAAAAATGCTCCCCAGTTCTTCAGGTAAAACTAATCAAGTTCGGGCTTTCAATATCACCATTTTAAATAATTTTAATGTGACGCACAAAAATTCGCCAATCAATTGACAAAGTAATCACTGTATAACTTAATTTTGAATATTTCACTTTTATGATTCGATCGATTTTAGACACACACTTGTGAATTTTTTTATTATTATTTTTAAACATATGCGTCATGAATATGTTATTTCATATCATTAAAAGAATTCCAAATCTTTATAAAAGTTAAGATTTCTTAATTTTTTTGAACAGTGCATTTATTGAGTCAAATTGTTTGAAACAAAATTCCTTTAGCGATTTTATACATTTTTCCAGATAGAAGTATTAACTTATATCTAACAGTTTAAAAATTAACTATTAAATCAAGATAAGAGTGGACACACTATGTGCTTTTCATTGAAAATTACCCTTAAATACAATTTTTAAGCTCACACTTTTATTTTTATTTTAAACAGAAGTCTTTTTTATTTAATTTTTTTCACTTCTTATGCTATTATTTTTCTCAAACTTTATACCAACTATACCACTAGAGTTCAATCAAAATTTATTTTTATTAATACTCAACTGATAATTAAATTCTGAAAATATTATTATAATATTGCAACCCGTTTTCAAATAAGTAATTTCATCGATTACCTACGATTAAACAAAATATCAAAACGATAATACAGCTAAGAGTGAATGAAAAATCATTTTCAAAATTGCATCTTTTTAGAAACATAAAGTAAATTGCAATAAAAGGGGAGAAAAAAAGTGGTGTAAGTGGGATTTGGTCTTTTTATTAAAAATAATGAATAATAGCAAATAATAAATAATAAAAAAATTAATACATTTTCCCAACTGTAAAACATATGTGATCTTGTCTGTTTTTTTATTTTTATTATTATTATTATTATTTCTTCATTTAAGATTACTTATTCAATATTTCAGTTCCTCCAAAATTCAAGGAATCCTTCCAAACCAAAACTGTGACTGAAGAATCTAACACAACACTCAGATGTATAGCAACTGGTCATGCGCCTATTGTGATCACTTGGCAAAAGGACAAATCGCTAATAGACATTAGTAAAAGGGGAAGGTAAGTGTAAAATGCAAAGAATTTCTTTGCCATTTAATTAATCAGCTACTTGAAAAACATCGAATTATTGTCCATTTGTGATCTTGGATATGGATATATGAGTGCATATATTTTTTTTTCCAAACTTTAATGGAAATTTTCCTTATGGGATTAGAATATCATAGATTAGAATTTTTCTTTATCGAATTGAAATTTCAATTTCTAGAAATTTACTTTATGACATTGGAATTTCATTAATTAAAAATTTTCTGTATGACATTTTAACTTCATTAATTAGAAAATTACTCTGACACTGGTATTTCCTTAATTAAAAAATTTCTGTATGATATTTTAGTTTCATTAATTAGAAATTTATTTTGACACTTGAATGCCGTTAATTAAAAATTTCTAAATGGTATTTTAATTTCATTAATTATAACTTTATTTTGTGACATTGCAATTTAATTAATTAGAAATTTGCTTTATTGCATTGAATTTCATTAGTTAGAAATTTACTTTATACCATCAAAATTTCATTAATTCGAAATTTTCTGTATGGCTATGGAATTTGATTAACTAGAAATTTAGTTTACAGTTTCGGAATTTTTTAATTAGATATGTATTACTTCATGGCATGGTAATTACATTAATTAAGAATTAAGTTGATGGCATTTGTAAAAAACAATTGAAATTACAACAATGAAGAATTTATACTATGACATTCTATGGGAAATTTTCTTTAGTCTGACTGCCTTTTCAAGTTTTAAATAAGTAGACTAAGCAGCTGCCTAGGGTCGCAAGGATGAGAGAGAACCATAAGCAGGCGTATTAAAAATATTTGCCGAATAAATAATTCTGTAAAAATTATAAATTCCATAAAAAATTAAATATCAGAATAATATTAACACTTTATCAGATACAATTGATCAAGATTCTATATATTTCATTAAGTTTGACCTAGTTATTAGAAAATTTATAAAAACCAAACGCCTTCAATAATATGTATACAAACATGAATGTTGGACATTCTGGAATCAGATAAATAAATGAAAAGAATACATAATTCCAAATTTAATTAAATAAAAAATATATAAATCTAAAATAAAACATTAACATGTTATAAGTGTGTTAAAATACGAAAGTAATATGACCATTTCATTAAAAGTAGAACCTCATAATATACATTGGGTACTATGCTCTATTTGTGATATGAAGCGCAGTTACTACTAATTGTACTATGGATCAGATCACAAAATACCTAATTCCGAAATAGTTGACAGTATTTTTTCCTATCTAAAAACCATTTAATTATAGAAATTTATTTTTTTAAGTTATTAAATTTAGAAATAAGCAAATTAAGGCATACGAGATTTTATTAGTATTGTGCATGTACAAATGTGTACATGACCTAATAACTGTAATTTTTCCACACTTTCAAATAAATTATTTTGATTCATGTTTTTGAATATATAATTATTATTATTTAACAATTGTAACTGATTTCTTTACCTACCAATAATAAAATTTATCTTAAACTAATAATTTACTATCTAAACTGCTATCAAAACGAAAGCAGTCTGCTTTCTGAGATGATAAAAAATGTTCATGCGTTGCAAACAATTTTTTTTTTTCAATTTCGTTTAGCTAGTGAATAAGCGAGCTGTTTATCTCCATTATAACCATGGCAACGGATCCATTTTAAATATCGTCTGAAAGGTTTCAATGTATTTTTCCTTATTTAAACAGATATGATTCAAAAATAAAATGAACTTAATTTTTCATTATCAGAACTTTTTAAAAAACTTGCATTACACATTTATGTATTTCATGTATATACTTACATTTTCGCTAGACAAAATATTTATTGAAATATCTTTACATTAATATTCTAAATCGAATTTAATTCATAATCATTATTGTGAACAATAGTAACATTTATTTCGAATTCGGAAGAATACCGATTGCGCAGTTTTTAAACGATTTATATATAAAAACTTATGAATAGAGTCACTTATTCAAACATGTTTTAAAATATTTGATAACTTGTGATGCTTTCATTATTTTAAATAAATACATTTAAAAAATCTCATTAGAACTTTAAAAAGTAACAGTGTATAAGATTCTTTAAAATTCAGTACTGTTTGGAAAATTGCTAAACTAGACAGATAACAAAATTTGCTAAAAAAAATTGATACATTTCCTGAGCATCTATTAAAAATGTTTCACGAATTTTTAATTTAATTGAAAACTTCTGATATGTTTAAATAAAATAAAATGAATAAAGTTGTTCTTGTTTTACTAGCAATATTCTAGACGGAGAATCTAAATTCTAAAACATGAAAAGATATTTTTTGTTAGTGATTACTAGAAAATATTTCAAAAATTATCAAATAAATGTTTCTCATAGTTTTTTTAGTCAAATAGAGAATCAATAGAGAAAGACAAACTCAGCATCTAGACAGCACACATTCGTAAATCAGACAACATTTCTCGTGAAATGTTTGCACAATTTAAAATATATAATTTTTATATGTGTTTTAGACGAACAACTTTATTTAATATTAATAATATATGCGATTATCAAAGTGATTACTTTCTTAAAATCATTAAAGCTTTTGAATATAATGAATACTTTACTGATAAAAAGTTTAGGATTTCTTTATCATCTATTATTTACTATAACTATTAACTATTACAAATATATCCTTGGCTGCCATTTTTATTTTAATAATTATCGATTTCTCTTTCTGTATTCTTTTTCAAGCAATTTTTTCCTAAATACGAATTTTTATTGTAATTCCATTAAATCCCACTATACTGTAGTATTACTCACAAAACTTGGCATTTAATAAATTTAAACAAAACCTTTTTAAAAAAATACTTTTATCAGCGTAATAAAATGTGAATAAAATTTATAATTATTTTTTTTGTTGTTGTTTTTAGTTTTGAATTTTCCATTCATTATTACGAATATCATGAAATTTTGAAAATACCTTTTTTAACAAATTGCCTTCCAATTGTATTAATAAAAATGTTATTAACTTTATCTAATATACGATAGCTAAAACATTAAAACAATATATTGTCATCGAGAACGCGAAAGTGTATGAATTTCAAACTCTCATCAAGAAAAGTGATAAGTCGTTTTTTTAAATTCCGTCTTTGCAAATACAAAACAAGTTAAAGTAGTTAAAAACAAAACATTTAAGTACGTTGGAAAAAGGTTAAATTGCTTAGCTGAAATCAATATTCGTTTTATTTCTATATTTTTCATAAATATTAAACTTTAGTAAAGTTATGGATAATATTTATAAAATGCAGTATTTCTGCAAACTGGGAAGAAATCTTAATAGCTAGCTTAAAGTTCTTAACATTTACGATGGCTTAAATTGTGAGAAAATACATACGATTTTTTTTAAATTATACGCTTACATTTAAAATCATGGTAATTCATGATTTTAATGTAAGCGTATAATTTATTCTTTCAACTGTTTCCATGGTAACAGAAATTGATAATCAAGGCGACGAAATTCTGTTTTTACATGTATGAAACAAGTTAAGTTAAATGAAAATTTTCTAAAACCAAATGTTTGGATGAAGTTGGAAATAAAAGATAAATTCCTTAACAAGATAATGTTTTCTTTATTTGAATATTTTTGTCAATAATAAGCTTTATTGAAGTTCTTGAGAAATACATGCAATCCGCAATATACATTTAAATCGTGATAGAAATCTTTCTAACAAGGAACTTAACATTTTAGATGACATACATTCCATAGAAAATTTTTTATTCATATACCCATGTTTAAATGATGGTAATTATTTTGTATCTGATGGAAATGAAAATTGGTAATCAATATAATAATTTGTTTTATTTCAATATTTTAGGTTACTAAGTAATACTAAGGTTCAGTGACATTTCTAATTTATGCCTACAATATACGCAATATTTCCAGTTTAGTATCTTAACATTTATGATCATTCTTTTTAAACTCGTACGCTTTGGTTCAAAATTGATGGTAAAATTCTTGTTCTAGTGATATCCAAAGTTGGTAATCACAGTAAACGTTAATATATGTTTTAATTGATTATTTTTCGCGAGTAATTAACATAAACACTCAAGGTTCAATATTTATATAAATCGGCCAAGATATCTACCTAATAAGCTTAGTATCTTAACATTTGGAATAGTTCTTTTTCTACTTTTAGGCATTCGTTTAAATCCGTATAACTCTTCCAGTTCTCATATTAACCACAACTAATAAACAGGGTAATGGTTAATATTTGTTTTATTTTAATATTTTTAAATAAAGTTCTTATATTTTAGCAACAAACAATCTCATTAAAAACTTAACTATTAACGAATTTCCCAAAAACTTTTGCAATATAGAAGTTTTGATAAGAGAGGGTCTGTTTAATTTCTGACTTCCTCCAGTTGGTTAGCTTTGAGTTTTAACACAATAGATGGCACTTCAAGTTTTATGACGATGCATTATGACGAAACGTGGTAGGCGTATATAGCTTTAAACGTGGAAAAATTAAAATTTAGTTTAGTTTAATGAAGTGCATCTACAATAGCAAGTTTTTAACCTCAAGTAGTTTGCTTCGGATTTGTATTTTCATTTTGTGAGTATTTTGCCTTTTGTTTATTACTTTTTGGTTCTATTTTCATGTATTTTGTGGTTTGATTTGCTGTGGTCTTATTTGGATTGTTTTTTTGCAAATGTTTTTACTTGTTTTAATCTTGTGATACCAATTTATCTCCAAAACCTCAATTTTCTGGGATTTTCGGGTCACGAGGGGTCAGTTTGTTGGACGAAAGTCAGACCCCTCACAGAAAAAATCCCTGGTTTGAATCCTTGCCTGAGGGTGACCCTTGAGAAAGTTTTCGGGCCGGATTCATTTAATCTTTCTTTTTGATTCTTTGGCTGTTAACTTAATATTTATTTCTAATTTTAATTTGGTTAAGTTCATTTGTGTTTTAGTTGTAGCAGCATTAGCGTTCTCTAAATACAATGTATATTTTATATTTTATTATATAGATTCAGAAAATTTATATAGGTGTCTTTGCACTTTGTTTATTTATGGATTGATAGTTTCTTAGTATCTTTATATCTGCAAGAGTTCTTTTCTATTCTTATATGCAGGTTAAAATCATTGTAAATATTTTAGTCCTTTTAATAACTAAACTTGCTAATCAAAATAACGTTTAATATTCGTTTTATTTTAATGTTTCTTCGTAAGGCTCTTGTAAAGTTCCAAAATAATGCTTGCAATCTTTGTTTCTTCCTAATTAGCTTAGTATCTTGACATTTGGAGATATTTATTTTTCTATTCTTATGCATTCGTTTAAAATCGCTTAACACTTTCGTTAATCGTTAACAAGTTCTCATAATAATCACAGTTGGCAATCACAATAAAAATGGATATCTGATTTATTTGAATATTTCTTATAAGTGGTGATTTTTGATGTTTCTAAGTATAATAAGTGATAATTTTGATAAGTGCTGATTTAGTGATGTTCCTAAGTATTGTGTCCAATGTGCAATATTTACATGAAATGGCAAATATATCCTCCTCGCCCATTTAGTATCCTAACATTTACGATAGATTTTTTCTGCAATATTTGATTGAAATGCCATTTCCTCCTAAGCAGCTTAATATCCTAACATTTGCGATAGACTTTTCTATTCTTATTCATTTATTTAAAATCGTGGTAACGAACATTTGTAATGAAAGTAACGAAATCCCATCTTTACAAAAAATAAAACAAACCAAAATAAACAGAAGTCCGCAGTAATATGTTAAAAGCAAACGTAATGAAAGAAAAATTTTCTTCTGTAAGCTATTGATACTACATTATGTTTAATCATATTATTTTTTCGCTACTATCCAGAAAAGTGAATACGAAACTAGGTTAAATTTCGATAAAATAGAAAATATTTGCTTTCTAGGGAAAAAAAAAATTTGAGCAAATACGAAATCGCTGCCTCGCTTCGTAATCTATATCATTTAACTAAACGCATTCAATTAAAACTTTCATTTAAGCGAGTAGGATTTTTGTACACATACCAATCATTAAGCGATTGAATAGAATTTTTCAACAAGCAATTAAGGATTGTGTTCTTTTTATTTTGTGGAAAGGAATTAGAAAAATTCCCTGCTTACAGAAGGAAACATATCAAGTAAATTATTTTCCTTGAACTAATAAAAAGGAGGAAATACATAAAAGATTGCAAATTGCTAGGAAACAACAAACGTATTAGAGGCGGAAATATAAGCGTAAGGCGAAGCGCCATTTCTTGATACAGCCAAATAGTAAATATGCAATGGAACGAAATTAATTAAATGTTAGGCAAAAAAATTTATATGCTTGTGCTGACTGTAATTAGTTGGTGTTTTTTTCCTCTGTTCAAGAAATGTGGATTTGAATAAATATTTGCGCGAAATAGGATAAAGGTTGATTATATTTTAATTTTTTCTATGGACGAATTTTTTACAAGATCTAATAATCAAACAAGATGCTTTCATAAATTACATAAATGCAATTTTTATTAAGACATTTTATTGATTATTTTTATTAAAATTGAAAAACAGCTTAAAAAAAATTCAATAAATGATATACTCTGGTGTATCATTTCGCAAAAAAAAAAAAGTTTATTAGAATGTACAGAAAAAAAAATGCTCTTTATACAAAAATCATTTATAATATTTTGAAAAAATAAAAATCTTATAATCCTTATTTTAATCGAATATCGTCATTATAATTCATTCATATTTAAGTTGATGCAGTTTAATTAAACACAAATTAAAGATAAAAAGCATACATTTAACGATATTTCATTTTCTACATATCTTATAGAACTTCAGAAGGAATATTGAAAATTTTATTAGAACATGAGATAAATATTGTATCTTTTGTAAGAACTTTAGTAGAAAATACAGTGTCTGTTAAATTAACTTTCGGCCATATATGATATCTCCTACAAGTATTTTGAAGCATATATAATCTATTTTATTAGAACTAGATGAACATTCTGACATATTTTATTTCCTACAATTCCTGTTTTATCAATTATTTTTATAGACACTTGTAGAAAAGAATATAAAATATTTTACAAGAATATTAGTACCTTTTATTAGAGCATTAGAAAGGGATATAATATCCTTTATAATTTTTCCAGATGGAAATATAATAATTATAACCTAAAAACAATAATTTATGAATTTATTTCTATCCTTTTGTGTAATTTTTGCTTAATACAGATTCGGTGTGTAATTTAAATTAGAATTATTTTCTCATAAATCCTATATTTTCATATTTCAAAAATAATAAATAAATGCAATAGCAATTTCAAATACCACGTCATGTTTAGAAAAATCTAGCATTTTCCCCTTTCAGTTTCCGATGGTTTTAAAAGCGTAGGCAAATTATATTTAAAGTTTTATGATAAAATTCATATTAAAAATGGCGGAGCAAAGGTGATAAAAATTTAATATTAAATATACATATCCTTTCCCTCTTACTCATGAAATTTTAATATAGTGCATCAAAACTTCTAAAAAGCTTAAAGAAAGTTTCTAATTTAGTTATTGTATTTTTGTCATCAAATCGTGTCAAATCATGTGTCAAAAAATAATTATTTATTCCATCTAATAATTAACAACATATTGCCTTATACTTACCTATGACGTCATGTACTTTTCTCTCCTTCAAAATCCTCAATGGATTCCAAAATTAGCACTGTACAACGCACCTTAAGCGAGTTAAATTAATTTAGTTTGACTTTCTTGAATTTGCTTTAAAAGTTTACTCACAAAAGCATGTGATTTCTGGGAAAAAAATCATCCTCTGAATAAACAATCTTTTGTTTTTGAAAGAGAATCTAAGGGAAAGTTATTGCTGTTATGCATTTATCTAAAAATAAAAGGGCGATTGGAAACTAAGCTTCCACAACAAAACAGAATTATTTAAAATTATAAGAAAAAATATTTAATAAAAATTGTGCATAACGCTGAGTTTATAAGTGAACTAGCAAACTAAATTTTTTTACTTTTTATATTATTATTTTTTATTATAAATTTATTAATGGATTTTATGTTTATTTTTTCCTCGAATTCATTATCAGGTGGAGTGACACATATAGAACATAAGCTTAATTAATTTCTCTATTAAATCCAATTAAGTTCTGAATATATCAAAATAATGTATTGTCATTGAGAACATATAAAGTCTCAAAAGATCTATAATCATAATCACATAAAGAAATAAATGAAAAATAATTAGTTACAAAATATTTACTGAATAAACCGGAATCATGTTAAATAAAATCAAATACAGGAAATAAAATAATATTTCTATATAGGTTGAAAAATTGATTGCATACTTATACTTTTAATGACGTTGCAAATTATCAATTAGGTTTTAAAAGACATACATAAATAACCAAGATCTAAAAAACATAAGAGTTAGTAACAACTACTCTCTAAGATATTAAAAACATTTCCGTCGCATGCTTTCAATTTTTATTGTCAAGTCAGGCGAAAAATATTTTTTATCTATACTTATATATAAAGCTCAATGTGTGTGTGTGTGTGTGTGTGTGTGTTGGCGCTCTACAGAAAAGACCATTTGACTTACAGCTACCAAATTTGCTACGTGTATACCTTGGAGGTCGAGAATGTGCACCTGCGGTCCCTTTTTTGGAATTTTAATTAGAATTTTAATTATTAATTAAAAACTAACTTTCCCGCCAAAAAAATTATTTCATTTTCCCCATTCTAAATTAGTAAGGCTTCAGTTTTTTTTCCAACAGCAATGAGGCTAGGGCTAACATTTTTCGGCCGATTATTTCAAACGATTCTGTTTATTTTCTTAAAGTTTTATGCATTTAAAATTAAACATTGTTAATGAATCGATCTTTCAGATTCATTCTGAAGTACTTTTGAATCAAACAGATTAAAAGAAATTAAAAATGTCTAATCTACATAGCGTTACCCCAACTGGCGTAGAAAAATTCACGCATTTGCGTTACCCTAACTGGCGTTGAAAATTCACGCACGCGCATTGTATTCTGATTGTTTACATTTCAACGGAAACGGACTGGATTTAAATTATTTTTATTTAGTTGTATGCTTTTGTAATTAAATTGAATTTTTGTTAGTTTAAGTTCATCGTTTTTTAAGTAATTTTTTAACCTGTTTTCGACCGTTTATTTTAAACGATTCTGTTTATTTTCTTAGTGTTTGATGCATTTAAAATTAAACATTGCTAATTAATATATCTGCTCAAGATGAATCTGAAAAAATTTTGTTGACAAATTCTTGAGATATTACATAAATTAAGAAAGATGTTATTTAGTGTCCATAAGGTTTAAACGCTCAGTGACTCTATTTTCAGTAATCATATTACAAAAAAAATGCTTTGTTTCAGTAAAAAATATTATTATATTAATTGCAGATTAATCTTTTCCGCTTTAATTTAAAGCATAAATTCTACTGGAGCTAACAGAAAATTGGAGAGATACAGATTACGTTATGACTGAAGGCCTTTATAATATTCTGAGTGAATTGAAATTTGAAGTTTTAAAATATTTTAATGAAGAAGCTATTAAAGTAGGAATTACATAAAATAGTTAATTATTAAAATTTTAACGAGCATCAAGATTGTCAAACCGGCTGGTCTCCAAAGGCGGCTAGTATTAAATATAGTTTTCACAAAGATAACTGTTTTAGGGAAATTAGATTTTAGTTATATTAAGGAGAAAAATTTTGCCTTTTTCGAATTATTGGAACTCGTATATTATTATTTTTTTGTTTTGATTTATTTATTTTTGATTTATTTGAAGCCCTTTCTTTATTTTTCTAATTTTCTTCTTATCTGTTTTGTTACATATTACTATTTACAAATTAATATATTTAAATATTACTATTTATAAATTGATATATTTAAATATTACTATTTATAAATTGATATATTTGAATATTACTATTTATAAATTGATATATTTAAATATTAATATTTCTAGAAAAAAAACTAGATTGTTACATTAACTTTTTGATAAAAAAATGTGTTTTCTAATGAAATTTTAAATGAATCACAGCACCTTTCTTTCTTAAAATAATGTTTAAGTTATTAATATTTTTGAAAACATTTAAAACTCAAATTTTTTCATTCTTTTTAAAAGAAAATCATTATATTGGATGCATAAGTTAAAAATAAATAATAACAATAATTTAACTATTTTAATTTTAGTTCAGTTGTAGCATTTCAGAATACTAAAAAATGGAATATAATCCCACAAATCTTTCCCTTAAAAACCTAAATACCCTTTTCAATAAAAATTATGCTTCGAAATAATTAGAAGAATAGAAGGCAATTCCGGTTTTATCCAAGCCTCTTTTCTAAAAGCATTATTTTATATTTTATCCAAATAAGTTAAAATGTAGAGATCTTTCTGACATATTATGCTCTTTTAAAAGCCTTTGGCAACAAAGCTTCGAGGATTAGTTCCAGATTACAGTCAACTATTAATTTAAAATTCTTCAGATTTTACGAATTCCTTAATGTGCACGGCACACTTTTAAGAAGGATTATGGCAAAATGAATTATTTTCTAACTTTAAAAGTATCGTTTTGTTTACTTATTTGAAAGAATTTTATTCATTGCGTTCGTCAAAATATTTATTCGCGCAATAAATATCGAAGTAAGATTAAAGAGTTAGAAATTCGAATCGTCTTTTATGCACTTCGAAAAATTTTAAACCATGCATTCAATTATATTAATGAAAAGTATTGGATTCTTGTAAAAGTTGTTCTTTCATTTGATATTTTGGTTCAGAAAAGTAAGGATTTAGCTATCTTTTTGAATGATTTCTGTTTATCGTAGGATTTATTGCTATTTTCGTCATTAATTGTTGCTTTGACAAGTAACTTATTTTCACTGTTTACAAATTATCTTACGTAAATTAGAATACAATGGTTATTAGAATACATTTTTAGATTATTCTAACAAATACAAGTAGATTTTTAGGTTTCGATATTAATACTTATTCTATAAAAGAATTTTCATCATATTTTGCTATTTTTTAGCCCGAAAATAAGAAAGCTACTGTTGAGATGTATGAAAATTTGTGACTTTTAGACTTTATCAGAATATATCTATCGTACTGTACAGAACGCATTGGGCTTTCCAAATTATGTTTGTGTACTTTCTCACTAAAATTTCTTCATAATTAGATGATAATATTCAGAACAAATAAGACAGATACAGAAAAGATTTTCATTATAATCTTATCTTATCTTATAATATCTCAAACAATACCAATAAAATATTTTTAAAAAATTACACGAAATAAGCGAGAATTTAGGAATATTATGAGAATGTACTGGAAAAACTAATTCAATGAACTGACATACAAAAGTTTTAAAATAATTTTTCTCAATTTTTTTTTCTATTAGAATGCAACTGAATTATTAAAATTTGGACTAAAGATGTTTTAAGATCTAGTCGACCTTATTTGCCATGGACAGTGGTGAAAATGTATGAAAAATTCAAAGAAAGCTTTTCGAATTGACTTAAAAATCTCGTTTAGAATTTATATTAAACGGTAAAAGATTCTTTAGCACCAAAAGGGCTATGTTTCATTATGATATTTCAAGAAATGATCTTTTTTTTATCACTAAAAACAAATAATAAAGGTTACTTGTCAACCAGGAGGTCACCCTAAGTGTGTATATCATTATGATGTTTCCATTTCGAAAAAGGAATTTTTTTTTCCTTTGTTAAGCATTTAAAGTATTACTAAAGATAAGCCAACACACATCAATAAAAATCAATAATTAAAGATTCTATTAAACGACAAATTGTACATATTGCGTATTTTCAGTAAGAAAAAAGATTTCCTTTTAAAATTAGAAAATAATATGGCACTCATCAGATTATGAAAGAATTGATAGTTATTTATTAAAAAAAACCCTTGTGAGTTCAACAAAAATTTGCTGTAAAGCTTAAAAGTATTTTTAATGATTTTGAATTTGTATCTAAATACTTATTTCGCTTTTCTTTATTGAAACTTTATTTACACAATCTTATTGAAAATATTAAAATGCCAGGTTTTAATGTAAGAAATGACTCAAAATAATTTACCGACCAATTTGATGACACATAATTTTGAAAAATGTGCAAAAGTTTTAATATTATTTTGAACACAAGGACTTCATTTCTTTTACCAGAAGATTCTACAAATATTTGCCTGTCAGATACTTGAGCTAAATGATATTAAAATACTGTAAAAATGCAGCCTTTACCATTTACAGTTTAAAAGCATTTAAATAAATAAAAAATATATGGCATTTAGTTTCCAATATTTTCAGAAATAAACAAATGAATGAACGTAGAAATATGAAAAAGCATTTTTTGCCTTATAATACTCATGAGTAAGACTTAGAAAAATGCGTTTAATTTTAACTCATTTAGAAAAATATTGCATATTTGGATTCGAAATCGAGAGATAATTTTCTCTCGGTAAGTTATTTCAGATCTTTATACAAATCCCAACTCCTTATTATTTCTTGGGTAAAATAACCAATGGAATTCTTTCTTTTTTTTTTTTTTTTCTTTTTTTTCTTTCAGCAAACGATATATTTTTTTTTCATTTCACTCAACCAATAGAGGCTTCAGTAAATGCAGACGATTTTTCGGAAAAGTTCAATTTAAATTTTTCATCATTTTCCCAGAATTAAATATTTCTCATTACCTGAGGAAAACTCCTTCAATTCCTTGTAATTGTCGGAACCTACTGTTTCAAAGAATGGGAAATTGAAAATAAATGAAATGCGTTTCACATGGTAAAAAAAAACAAGGGAAAGCTATCGCGTCTACTTTGATAATTATTTTTCCTCTTTGAAACGCATAGAAAGAAAGGATCTTTCTAATCCTTTTTCTTTTTCAGTCTCTAGCGAGTGAGCGTTGCTTTATCAAATTTCGTTTCCTGGGTTTTTGTTTCAGCCGCTTTGCAAGACAAAAGGAACAAATATTAATGTGATAGGCTGTTAACGGAATGAAATTTTCTGAATAAAAATGACGTCAGTTATTTTATTCTCAAGTTTTTTTTTCTATTCGGTATTATCGAAGATATTTCAATTTTAGGGATGTTGATTTATTTCACAATAACTTGGTTTTTATCGTGTAATTGTATATTTTCATTCATTAATTCAATGAAAGACATATTAAGACATTGACGTCAGAACATTAAAACATTTATGCGGATGGTCGAACTTGGAAAATTTTGTATGGAATTTATTGTAAAAAGATGAGAAATGTTAAAAATCAAATTTGAAGAATAGGTTAGGTTTTTCTGGTTTATTCTAAAAAGAAGCAGTAACTATTCCATTAAAAAAAATCAAATGAATAATTATCAAGTAAAGCATCATTTTATTGTGATGTAAAACTGTTATAGAGCATGATTCGATATCTGAAAACCTTTAAACCGTGTGATGACCAAATGAATTATTAATGTAATTTTTTATTTAACCTTTAAATTATTAATGTAATTTTTTTATTTAACCTTTAAATTATTAATGTAATTTTTTATTTAACCTTTAAATTATTAATGTAATTTTTTTATTTAACCTTTAAATTATTAATGTAATTTTTTATTTAACCTACAAATTATTAATGTAATTTTTTATTTAACCTTTAAATTATTAATGTAATTTTTTTATTTAACCTTTAAATTATTAATGTAATTTTTTTATTTAACCTTTAAATTATTAATGTAATTTTTTTATTTAACCTTTAAATTATTAATGTAATTTTTTTATTTAACCTTTAAATTATTAATGTAATTTTTTTATTTAACCTTTAAATTATTAATGTAATTTTTTATTTAACCTTTAAATTATTAATGTAATTTTTTATTTAACCTTTAAATTATTAATGTAATTTTTTTATTTAACCTTTAACCTACTAAGTAAATAATAAAGCGATATTATATATACACACACACATACAGAATTATACACACACACACATATATATATACTATAAATATAAATGAAATCTTAATTAATTTCCTAATTTTTATCTTAATTTAGTCCATATTAACTTCATTCTAAAATGTTCTCTAATTTTCCGATCCAATTTTCTCTTTTTTATTTAATTAATGCTACAGAAGCTCTGTTAAAATCCAAAAATCAGCAGTTCTCATGCTCTGAGTAAAGGGATAATAATATGTAGACCTAAACAAATTATTTTAAAAGATCCCTT
Organism: Argiope bruennichi; assembly: GCF_947563725.1. Taxonomy (NCBI): domain Eukaryota; kingdom Metazoa; phylum Arthropoda; class Arachnida; order Araneae; family Araneidae; genus Argiope; species Argiope bruennichi. Next base: position 42,734,514 of record NC_079161.1, on the reverse strand, counting down.
TAATCCCCTTACTTAAATCGACACGTGTGAAGAAATCCTTATCAGAACCTCACAGTATATAATCATGGGGATAAGTATTATGTTTGCTCTTATCTCTTTTCGCTCTTGTGTTGTGATATAGACGTACCAAGTCGCTTCTTGCTTCTGTAGAAATTATCCTCCCAGGATAGAATAAAGCGATGTTTAAAAATTCAAAAGTGTCTTCTCACACTTCGGTCATGAAACTATTCAAAAATTGTGCATTTACACACACACATTAACACACACACACACACACATATATATATATATATACACGATACACAACTGACCGAGTAATAGAATTATACTATGTTCACATTTTTTGCTAGATAAGTAGCAGAGCAATAGAACATACAAATATATTATAAAGATATTTTGTAGTTTTAAGTCAAATAGTCTGACCCGTCAAACGCCGAACAAAAATATATATCTTTATTGTTGATGAAAAACGTCTTTGCGGATTATATAGAAATGCTTTCTTCCTATAGTTGTTTATAAATAGAATTATAGCCATTTACAGTATATGGAAATGTTTAGAAGAGTTGCATATAAATAACAACACATTTCGTTTCAAAACTATTAGAATCTGTCTGCAATGTTGCATATAACCGGTTAACTGTTTTAGCCGAGTATACTCGTCATAGTAAAAGTACAACATTTTGCATTATGACGAGTTTATTCGTTCAGGAGTAATATGTAGTGACAATTTGCAGTATGAATTACAATTTTAGTAAAAACTCAAGCATATTCATAAATGTTTTCTTTTCTAGATGTTTAAAATATTTAAGATGGTAAAATATCCAAGAAATATTCAAAATGTTTAAAATATTGTGACGCCAAGTCGAAATTAAAGGAACAGATAAAAGATTATTATGCGTTGTACCATGCTTTGCTCAATATCATTCTCTAACGGTAAATTAAAATAATAAACTAATTTTTTACGTTTCTTTTTGTTCACATGGAAAAAAATATGTTTGTTTAAGTAAATAAATAAATGTGATTATTGAAATAAAAAAAATAAAAGTCATTTAATATTACAACATAATTTCATATTACACATGGTCATCGCTAAATTTTTGCGACACAATTTAGATACGCATTTTTTGAAGAGGTCGAAACACAGTTCACTGGTTAAAAAGAGGTTTTAAAATTCTTATGCAGAAGAATTGTTACATTGTATATTTATCTAAATTTTTCCGAATTCTGGTATATTTAAAGATTTTTTTACAGAAATTCTATTAAAATATAGTTAAAAACAACAAAATTCAAATTTTTCTCTAATTACAAACGACTTTGTTTTACATTCCATGTTACAAAACATATAAACATGTTTACTCCCTATGTAAAGTAATGTTTTCTGAAATAAAATACTGTAGTTTTGCTTCTTTGTACACTCTGGTAAACTAACAGGTTTAAGATAAATCCTTTTAAACGTCAGTTCCAAGCGTGAAAAATCTTAAAACTTTCTGAATTCGTCTCGAAAACTCAACCCCTTGGCATCCTCGTGGGATTCCTTCCATAAACAGAAATTCTAAAATGCCATGGTTCTGTCACCTCAAGTCAAGAGAGCCTTTATACTAAGAACCATAGTTCGCAAAACAGTTTCAATTTACATGTTTGTGTTGAAACATCTGAAAGATAGTGTATTTCCCAAATTCCCGAGATAAAAAATAAAAAATAAAACATTCTTTATGTGAAAGAAGATTATTTCATGTGATACAAACAAAATCTCGCGTTTGAGAAAACTTTCTTCATGAGACATTCATTGTAAATATTTTGGAGGAGCTGGAAGAAGATATACTTTTTAGAAGATTAATTTTTAATTTTTTAAAAATTGGACCGCTTTCCCGGAAATTTGCTGTTCCTGAAATATTTGTAATTTCTGAACAAAAAAATATATATTTAAGAAAAAATGCTTTATTTAATACTCGCAGAATTCTTTCGTTTTTGTTTGTTTGTTGGTTTTGTTTACGTTGAATAATTTTAAATTACAACCTACACCTTAATTTCGTTAAAAAAATCACTTTTTACATTATAATATTTCAATCAAAAATATTCACGCTTTAGAAAATAAAAACCTTAAATATTTTGGAGCTGAATTTTTGGAATACATACCTTTTATTTAAACTTTTTTTAAAAAAATGTTGCATTTTTCCGAAAATTTGTTGTTGGTGCTGAAATATTTATAATTTCTGAGGAAAAATATATATTTAAGACATTACTGCTGTATTTAAAACTCGTACAGAATTCAAATGGTTTCTTTGTTTATGATGAATCATTCTAATTTACAGCCTGTACCTTATTTTTGTAAAAAAAAATTAATTATAATATTTTAATCAAAAATATTCAAATTTTAGGAAAATTAAAAACTTAAAGTAAGATAAAGTTATGTCATGAGAATTCAAGGGTCAATATTTTGAACTAAAAAAACTAAAAACTTAATTAGCAATGCCAGTGTGGTGAGCAGGCTTTTTTATTGACTTTTGCAAATAGCACTAGTTTTATAGCAGTAGCTGAATGCAAATAGCACTTGTTTTATAGCAATAGCTAAATGCAAATAGCATTTGTTTTATAGCATTAACTAAATACAAATAGCACTCGTTTTAATAATAGAACATAGTGTCTCTAACATGAAAGGCACCTTTACTGATGTAGGTTTGTCAGTGAAGTAAGTAACCGAACGAAGTACTCCTGATGAAGTAAAAGCACAATACAACTTTGCAACCAAATTGATACTTCAATTGATCTGTATACAGGGGTGTTTGTGGGACCCCAAAAAATCCCCTGAAACTTTTACGGACTTACTACCGACATTTTGGAGTTTCGAGAAGGGGGGGGGGAGAAATGAAAAATTACAATTATGAAGTATTGAATGACCTAATTATAAAAGTTCAATGAATTACTTTTTTTGCAAAATTAAGACCTTTGAACCCAGGTCACGTGATCGCACATCTGGTCGAACGAAGTCTCTCCCTTTTTTTTCTGCCGCGCCTACTTGCCGAAAAGAATCCAGAAGAGAATGTCCGAGAATCGGGGGAATGAGTCATAACTCGCAATAAGGAAAGAATAAAAAAGAAGTTTTTTCCCCCTTTTCACGCATTATCGCTGCCTTTGGAGAAAGAAAGGAAAAGTTTTCACCACACACACTGACCTTGCGTTTTCTGCTTTCAAAGCAAACAAAATTGCCCAGATCAAAATAAATAATTCATTATTATTCCTACTTCCTTTTGAACGACGATGCCCGGAATTTCCGGGTATCGAAGTTCAAAATCCCCGGAATTCCGGGGTTTCCCCGGAGCACAAACACCCCTGTGTATAGATTCGAAAGGGAATTCTTTGCACATCTATTTTAAACCGCTCAAATATTTGATATTGATAATGCTTTCTCTTTGTCAATATATCCGTCATGCAGCATAGGTGTGTTATAGAGTGCGTACACTACTGTCATTCTACTCCACATTAACTTGAAAACGGCGACAGCTATTGTCACAAATTAGCTGTCTGCGTATAGTACAATAACAATACTTAACACGGGTAGATCTGATACAATGCTACCTGGCGGCAAATAACGTAATTAACGTTTCTATCTTTAAAATGGTACAAGATGCAGGAGAAATGTCAGAAATTTAAAGCGTCTTCGATTTACAAAATGGACCTTTACAACACAATAATGCTAAAAACAGTACGAGCAAATAACATTTGCTTATCCACGATTTTTAACGCTCGAACGCTGAAAAAGCGTTAAATAAAATAAAACAATTCGATTCTATATGTGCATTGTAGCTGACATAGATAAGTTCGGAGACCAAAAATAAAAGTATCTGCTGCTCTGCTTTATTGTTTTGCTTGCCGTCAGGTGGCGCTGTTACCGATCTCATTGTATAGGCATGATCATTTTACTATTCCTACACCAAATTTTTGGCAATAGTTACAGTTTCTTCTCGACTTAATGTAATGTAGAAAGATGAAATATCCAGTTCTTTTATTCTTTTCCAGTTCCAGTTCTTTTATTCTTTTCCAGTTCCAGTTCTTTTATTGAGTTAAACTTGTGTTTGAGAAACACCGTCTATATATAATAGGCTAAAAATTCCCATATATTGTTAAATAATTTCATGTTTGCGTTGAATATACAACGTGCACCATAAAATTGTAAAAATAAAAAATAAAAAAATATTTTACGCAATTTGAAAATAAATTCTCATTTAAAGAAAAAATTTGCTCTTGAAATATTCACAAATTTTAAACTGGAATTAAAAAAAAAGATAAATTTTATTTAAATAAGAATTTCTACTTTTGTAGGTAAGATTCCTGTACAAAATCCTCAAGGAAAAAAGAATAAAACTGACTGCAGACGAAATTTTTGAATGATTTTTTTTTCAGCATAAGAAAACAATTTATCGTTTTCAGCAATAATAAACGAATAAATGAACTTTTTCATTTAAAAATATAATAAAACGTAAATAAAAGAATTAACCTTGTTGATATGAGTTTGCAATATTTTGTTAACTTCCACTGAAGCATAAATTTTCGAGTTTAATTTCTAGATATGCATACTATACATTATGTGAGCTCGCAAAATTTACTAATTGATTTTGATTCATTATTAATTCATGGTTTTATTATTATTATTATAGATTCAATTGATAATATCAGTTTATTTTAAATTGATATTTTGTCTAAAAATATATAAAGAATAAATACCTTCTTTATAAATTTTTTCATTGGCTCTTACATAAATGTTTTAACCCACAAATCAATCAGCAAATAACAATTAAATTTAAGTCTGAATTAGCAAACTGAATGTATGAAGCCGAGCCAAACTTTATTTTACTTAGGGTTTGATAATATTACATTCCATGTCGCTTAATATTATTTTCTAATAATTATCATTAAACAACAGATAAATGTTTTACTTGAGATTTCAACCTGTTTATATAACTTCCATAATTATTTTTGAACTTTTTTTATCATTTAATTGATTAAAATTTAATTATTTACTAGCTGTAATGTGTTCTTGAAAATGTTGGATTAAAAACATTTACGAAATAAATTATGAGGCGAAAAAAATTATTTTCACAAATTTCAAATTCCTACATTGATTAAAAATATTTTTTTATTATAAAAATTCTAAAACATCCAATTTTAATGACACTTTTAAGAATATCTATTATTTGCTTTACACCCTTAAATGTAATAAATAAATTGAAAGCATCGTCAACTATTTCAACTCTTTTCAGACATTAAAATTAAATCCGACAAAGTAAACTTCGAACTTATTATTAACTATATGAAAATAAAGCTATTTAAAGCTATAAAGCAGCGAAAATTAAGAATAATGTTTAAAGATTCTACGAAGCCCACAGTGTCAGTATAAATAATGAACTTTCATAATTTCTCATAAAAGATGTCACCGGATCATATTAGACATTATTATTATTATGCTGCAGTGTGCCGCATTTTTCGTAATTTTTGCTACAAGTAATATTAAATTTGCTTCTATTTTTGTTCTTCACTTTCATATTTTAAAAAGCATTTTTATTTTGGTCTTATATCAATATATTCGCAGCAGAGGTAATGAGAATATTGTCATTCTCTATTCATTGTTTTGTAGTTCAGTTTCATATCGTGCCTATTTTTGTTGCTCAGTTTCAAATCGTGCCTATTTTTGTTGTTCAGTTTCATATCGCACTTTTTTTTTTGTTCACTTTCATATCGCACTTATTTTTGTTGTTCAGTTTCATATCGCACTTATTTTTGTTGTTCAGTTTCATATCGCAATTATTTTTGTTGTCCCGTTTAATATCTTAAAGAATTTTTATTTAGTTCCCAGTATATCAATATATTCGGTGCAGAGCTAATTAGAATACTCTCATTCCCTTTTCGCTATTTTGTTGTTCAGTTTCATATCGCGACAATTTGTATTGTTCAATTTCATATCGCGACAATTTGTGTTGTTCAATTTCATATCGCGACAATTTGTGTTGTTCAATTTCATATCGCGACAATTTGTGTTGTTCAGTTTCATATCGCGGCAATTTGTGTTGTTCAGTTTCATATCGCGGCAATTTGTGTTGTTCAGTTTCTTATCGTGGCAATTTGTGTGGTTCAGTTTCTTATCGCGGCAATTTGTGTGGTTCAGTTTCTTATCGCGGCAATTTGTGTGGTTCAGTTTCTTATCGCGGCAATTTGTGTGGTTCAGTTTCATATCGGACTTATTTTTGTTGTTCAGTTTCATATCGCACTTATTTTTGTTGTTCCGTTTCATATCTTAAAGAATTTTTATTTAGTTCCCAGTATATCAATATATTCGGTGCAGTTTCATTTCACGCCTATTTTTGTTTTTCAGTTTCATATCGCGCTTAATTTTGTTGTTCATGCTTTGTTGTTTCTTTGTATTTCTTATAAAGAATTTTAATTGAGGTCCCACAATATCATTATATTCGCGTCAGAGGTAATGAGAATACTTTCATTCTTTATTCGATATTTTGTTGTTCAGTTTCATATCGCATAAAGAATTTTTACTTAATTCCAACAATATCAATATATTCTCTACAGAGGTAATGAGAATACTCTGATTCCCTATTCGCTTTGTCCCACAAGCCAAGCGAAAGACAATGTCTCGCTTCTGACAGGCAAAGGGAAATAGGCTTTAAGGCTACGAATCCCATAGATGTGGATCTAGTAATGCTATTATACGTACTCTGATTGGACTAGCGGAATAAGACCAGGAAGCTCTTAATCTATATCTTCGTGTCAACCTTAAGGCAAATGCTTAGTCTGAGCCCTTGTTCTAACTTCCATGGTTTAGTTCGGTCGCCGCAGGAAGGCCATTGTCAAGTCATTATAGGCATCTAGTAGACCTTAGCTTATAACTGAAGGATATATTTCACATTGTAAAATGAACTTATGTTAATATTTTTACTATAAAACTGAAATCAAATTATAATATTCTTATAGATAAATTAAGTAGATCATATCATTTGTAAGAGAAAAGATAGGTTGATAATTATATATAAGTGAAGTATAAGATAAAAGTAGTTATTATATGTGCATAAAAATAAAAAATACTAAGTTTTTTAGTTACCATATTACGTGTTAGATGACATACCAGCCTGATTGGTCTCCCCAAAACTTTCTCGCATACTCCCTTATAAACTTTTCATGCCAGAAAAAGGACATTGGCATACAATAGTTTCGAAATATTAACCCTTGGCGAAAATTTAGCTTGGCGAGAATCGTGACATCCTTGGTGGGTTGGCGATTAATTCCTGGCATGCATTAATAGTACCCAAAAATCGAATTTGTGTCATACACTTTTATCTCGATCGATTGAAACAAAATTTTGAAATAAAACTGCACTTGTAGTCACAAAACTCCATACCAAATTTCATATATTAAGCTCGGTGCTTTTTTAAGTTATCGCGTTGACATGCTTCCGATAAAGCAGACCGATAGTCAATCAACACCTACTTATATTTGTCTCAAAATTTGATAGGTGCCTACACTATTGATGGTTAATCTGTGTGCCAAATTTTATCTGCTCAACTCTCTTGGTTTTGTAATAATCTTGTTAACTTATATTCGAACTGCCGGATAGAAGGATTTGCTCATCATGTGATAGAAATCAGCAAATTTGGTGTAAAGACCGTATACCAAATTTCAACCGTCTAGCTCAAAGCGTTTTTGAGTTATCTTTGTCATAGAAACGTTCCCCAAAGCAAATGTATGTTTCGAACTCTAGGGAGGGCTAAAACGTGGAGATTCGTCAAATCTTAAGTTTGAATTTTTGACGATTACATACTTTCTTTACAATACGTATACGAGAAAGTATTAAGCAATCAATAAATATATGAGGAAATAGATACTGCACGTTTCAGAATCCTGAGATGACCACTTTTCGACGATTCTGTCTCACTAAGGAATGACAAACGGAAGGATGTGTGCATTTCCGGAATTTACTTCATTGTTAAATGTAACCCCTATTTTCTCGAATTTAACCCATCCTAAAGCATGGGCAAAAGCGCGGTGGATTTTAGAATCCGCTGGCAAACTATATCTATTAGAGGATAATATTTTATAGTATCAACATGTGTTCTTTAATTACAAATATTTCTTCTGTTTTGAGATGCTACGGAAGCCCCATTTCGTTATTGTTATTCCATGTCGAAAATATTAACAAATATATATAATTGAAAATCAAAAATCGTATACACTTTGTTTTTTTGCAATTCGTAAATGAAGTTAGTAATTTAATAAGAACATCCTTTCTCGGTAAAGATCTAAGCTTGTTTATTTTTGCAGTGGTAGGTAATTTCAGATGCGACATCTTGTCATTGTTGCACTGAATGTGATGCGTCTTGTTCCATTGGAAAGAGAATTCCATGTAATGCATTTTTGATTCGACGAAAAATGATCTGAGTGAGATTTAGGTTTTAGAAAAAAGTATTCTTGAATTGAAACGAATAATTGCTGTAATTCTTTGCATAGTGAAGCTTTGATCTGCATAGTCTAGAAACATTATTACTTTCTGCAGCAGACTGCAACGACATTAGGTGCATTCTGAGAGTTTCGCTGCCCGAGCATTTACACTTGATTTGCAACAACATCTTTTATCACAGGGAATGAATGATTGCTCCCTTTCTGTAACAATATGCTTTGGCGTGTAGTGCGAATTGTGAGTTTCACTTCCTGCGCAATCAATGTCTGCTCTTGTAACAACTTTCAACCAGAAGAAACGAATGATTGCTCGCTTTTAATTCTTTGTTCATATCCTACTGGCGCTATGTTCTTTCTTAATCATATAAATAAGAAAACTATACTTTAACAAGCAAATTTCCCTACTCTTATTTCAGTTTTAAAACTCAAGTCCCTATTCCAGCCTATTCAGCACTTGAATCCGTTTGCTTGTCATTTTATAAATGCGTTCAAAATACATGCTGGATTTTCAGATACTTGTGTATAAACCGCATCTCAAAGATTATTCGCCGAAAAAAATCAAGGAAGATCGCACGACGTTAGGCACTTTTCTAACAATTGTTCATCAATGGAATTCATCAATGGAAAGAGGATGGAATGGAATAGATTCATCAATGGAAAGATGGCATTTCTTAGTGAATGTGAGAAAAAGTTTCGGAAGACCACTCCGGTCCTTTTTAAAGAAACTACCAAAATTTTCATGATGTTGCCAGAGGTTTGAGGATGTCAAACACAAAATAAAGTAAAACTAAGGAAATGAAGTAAAAAAATAAAATTGATTTTACACATTTAATTTTCTTCTTAACAATGAAATCGCCTGGGAAACTGCAGACGATAAAAATCGAAACAAATAAATATGAATGAATAATATCTAAAAAAAATGAGATTAGACAATAGAAGTCATATGACCACATATCAAATTTCATATTATTACGTCATTGCTTTTCAGAGTTACTGCAATTACATGTTTGTGATGAAGACGAACACACGGTCAACTCCTAAACGGATTTGTTACACTTTGATATCCTTTAGATACTAAAGTAGCACTTCAAATGTCATTTATCTAAATTTGGACGTTTCTAGATTAGCGCTTTCATATGCATACAAAAATATAGACAGATAGACGGTCATCCCCTTAGATGGATTTGTTTTTAAATTTGACTTATGTTTCCACGTTAAATGTTAACCCTGTGCACCAAATTTTATTCACCTTCGTTTAATAATTGTAGTAATAACTTGTATTCAAACTGCTGGACTACTTTTAAATGAATTTCAACCAAAATTTTATAGAAAATTACAAATTAGATGCAAATTAGAAGATTATTACCAACTTGTTTAAAGCATTTTTGAATTATCGTGTTCGCAGACAAAGAAGAGATGTCCAAATACTGGGAGATCTAAAATGTGAAGATTCGTGGAAATTTCGAATTGGAATTTTTGAAGAATTACAATACTTTGTTTTCATGCAATTCTTGTACGAAGAAGGAATGAAATAATACAAAAATAAATGATATTAAATAAAGTTATAAAATATTCAGTGAGATAGATTATAACATCTCTTTAATGACCTAAATATTGAGAACATTAATACACAGCATATACAGCTAAGTTGATTTCGATGCCATTGTTTTCATGAATCAGGAATCAGAGGCAGTTGCAGCAGAAATAAACTGAAATGCTAAAAGAGGACGGTAAGGCATAAAACAAGAGGGAGGGAGTAAGTGGTATTAACATACCAGGTCACTTTGATATAGTTTCATTGCCTTAGAATAAGAGAGACGCATAAAATATGTGATGCGGAATTACAAACTCGCGTTGATTTTCACGCGCCAACGAAATAAGTGAAAAGATATGCGCATCTTATTTCAAAATGCTGGTAAAATTCAACTCGTGACCCCTTACTTTGCATGACAGTCGCTAGATGAACAGAATGTTTTAAAATTCTGTATCCAGCCGGATGATATATTACACTTATTTTACGTTTCTATTTTGGATCCGTTGTTTGTTTCTAGAACAAAAGGAAGCTATTGTTGGACAGGAATTCAATAAGGGTATCAATGGTATTTCACTTCCACTCTTATGGAGTTAGTCGTGATGTTATTAAGAAAATACAAACCATAATATTAAAAGTATATTTATGAAATTAAACATATATCTGATGAAACTAAAATGATATTTTTATAACCTATAAAAAATATTTTCTAAGCAAAAATTTAAGAGGAAGATACTTTGTCTTTAATCAAAATTAAAATTTAAATTACGAAATATCTTTCCATATATATATTATAGCGAGTGTGTTGTGATTTTCTAATGAACTGCCCGGTTCTAAATACAATATTTTTAATTTACACAAACACAGCTTCACTACAAAATTTACAAACACACATAGACAATTAGGTTAAAGAAAACAGTATGGTGGAGGAATGCCACCGTTTCCAGCCGAAAGCAGTCGGCGTTAGCGCAAGGGTTGTGCACAGGGAAAAAGTCGACCTCAGGAGGCAGGTCTGCCATCCAACTGATTGTCTTCTGTAAGACACCACAAGGGGCGCTCTCTGCTCAAAGGGAAAAAGAGGTGCTACAATATAATATCTCTTAATTTAAATAATAACTAATTTTGTAATTTTTATCCTAAGGTGTCTGCCTTTCAAATGCAAATTTTGGAAAAATCCCTCTAATGAGTTATTTCAGTTCAGGTACTGTATCAATATGATTGCAAATAATGAAAAATATGTATCAGGATTGAGATACTGTAAAATGTGTCAATTTAGGTAAAAAAAATAGTGAAATTTGCAACAAAAAGCAAAACACTCTACAAGAAATCCTATTGCGCATATTCCAATTATTTTTTTACACAACACACTTACAGCTATAGTGAAGGGAATGAACTAGAATCTAAGAAATATGTGCATTTTCAAAAAAAAATTGTAACTAATCGAGTATTTCGAGTAAGTCTGTATTGAAAATTTCACAAAATTCATTGTTGAAAATTACATTAGGCAACTCTAAAAAAGAAAAACTACTCAGTTTAAAGTTATATCCCTAGTTCATTGCCTTTGGCACACTAACGGTAACATATATACAAGATTTCAAGGTAATATATTATAAGATTTTAAGATATCATGTTTTACGCATGAAGCTTTTAACGAAATCCATGTTTTTGAAAAAATTCATTTTAAGTTTTCATTTGTCTTGTACTAAAACTGCTTTGTAAACATGAACGATGTTCTAAAAAAGATGTAATTACCAATCCTTCCGGCATAAAAACTACTCAAAACGTATTTTAATAGGCGTAGCTTGCTAATAGGACATATTATAAAATAAATAATAATCCAGGGAGGCCTGCATTTGATAAAATGTTGGGAAACATTCAACTACTTCCGGTTTCGTTTTCAGATTCAGGAGTTTATAACACATCACATAGCTCGGTTTATATTTATCTTAGAATTAAAATACACACAGATTTGGTAACCCAAATACATGGGCTTTAAAATGAAACAATAAGAAAAATTTTCTGTTTTCACCAAAAACTGCCATTTAAACGTAGATAGATACCTTAACCCTTTAAAGGGCCATTTTTTTTAGTCATATTATGTTAAAATATTTTTAGGCTTGAAATTAGAATAAGGAAAGGGATTCTTTTAATTTATTAGATAAATTAAATTTAATTAATTAATTTGGTTAATTAATAATTAAATAACAAATCAAGACGCATCATTTTTTCTGAGATAAAGAACTGAAGCATGTAAGTTTCTGACTTACTAAAAAAATTTTCAGAACTGATGCCAACCTACATAATTTCATCCAAAGATTGATAAATTTGGTGGGAAGCATACTTCCCACGGCCCTAGAAAGGGTAAAATTAGCCCATTATAATAAGCTTCATTATAAAATGTCTCTTATTTCCTGATCCAGTTTCTCCTTTTTTTTTAATTATTTCTAAAACGTGCTCTAAAAAACTGATGCCATATGCATTTCTCACATTCCGAATGAAGGAATAAAATTCCTTACTATCGCACATACCTCTCAAAGATATTTAAGATTCCCTTTTCTAAATCTACACTTGTCAAAGAAATCCTTATCAAATCCTCATAGTAAAATTATTGAAGGGAAAAATTCCTGTCTCTTTACTCTTATATCACGATGAAAACCGATTTCAGTTTATAACCGCTTACCTGCACAAAATTTATGCCTCCAGATGTGAAATAAATTGAATTTAAAGTTTCAAAATTTTCTTCTTTTTGGCCACGCATCTGCAAAATTATGTTTGCATATATATATATATATATATATATATATATATATATATATATATATATATATATATATTATGAAAAGCAAAACATTTTAAATGTATGGATATAAATATTTACTTATTGTTTTTATTTATTTATGTCTGTGTAATTTAAATATATATCTCTGAGAATAGTTTCAAAGAAATATTACTTTACTTGGACTTAAATACACTAAATTATTGTTAAAAATGTATATAATATAAAAAAACAACTGTTATATATTTGAATACTTGTCAATACTCAAAATTCTTTATAAAATTCTGCCAAGTCGTTTCGAGAACCAAACCCATGTTCGTATACCAAACTTATAGTAGATGCTTTTTTTTTCTCTGATTCCTCGCATTTCTAACTAACCGACAGGGAGTCAGTCACATGACTACGAATTTGGGGGTATTCAACAATGTTAAAATACTCTGTTAAGAGTTTTCACCATTCCAGTCCTGCATAATACAAATGTGACGATATAATGTTATCACAAAAATAGGTTGAAATTGCCTAAAAAAATATGATATGGCATTAAAGGTTGAGACCTTTTTGGGGATCAAAAAGCATCTTCTTTTTGCTTATAAAGGGTAACCAATCGTACTGTTCTAAAAGCTCCAAACAAAAATCAGAAGATGTTCCAGGATGAATCTTTTCACTTAGTAATAGCAACCCATACAACTACCATTTCCTTTATTTTTTACTATTCCATGCTTTCTTAAGAGAACCGATAAAAATGAACTTATTCAATTAAGAATTGTGCCTGAAGAACAAGAATTAATAATCTCTATTTCCTAAGATGCGGAGAAATTTTTTAATATCTTATCCCTATCTTGTAATTCAATTTTTCTCTTTCTCCTAGAATTTCCTATTAATATAAATTTAAAATAGCTCTAATAATTCCAATTTTATCAAGCAGAATAGAATCTAAAACTAAAACCTGTCTTTTATACAATCATTCTATACTTAATTGCATTTATTAGTGAAATGCATGCATGTCTTTCGTTCATAGAGTCAACTTTAAATGCCAATTCATTTAAGGTATCCTACTATGCGTGTAGAAACTGTTTTTAAAAAAGCAATTATTTTAATATATATATGATGTTTTTTATTAATATAAGGAAAAAATGAAGTATGAAAGTGAAAAAATTTAAACGTATATGTAGCTTTTGAAGAAAATGCATATATTTGATGTGAATCTGAGCATTTATTTACAAAACTAGGATTGTTCTAGAAAAAAATCGTTAAAGTTTTTATTTATTTACTTTTTTTAAATTTTTTTATTTTTTTTATTTTTTATTTATTTATTTATTTATTGTAACATAACATGTGCCACTGTACAAAAATAAAAATACGAATTTCCATCTAAATTCATGTTTTCAACCTAGTCGGATACCTTAACAGGAAAAAAAAAAACAATAAAAACTTTTCTTACTATACTTACTGTTTATATTAATTTTTTACTGTACAATTGTTGCATTCAGAATAGCTTATTCGTAGCTCTTTTAAAGTGGTTTGGTAAAGTATTTAAAAAGTGTTCATTTTTTTTAATTTTATTTTTTTACTTGATTAATTTATATTTAATTATTTTCTTTACATTTATTTTCATTTTAATGTTTAAAAATTTTTGATGTTGTTTTACTTATTGTTTATCGTTTACAAAACTGTCGCTATTAAAAAATAAAACTTTACATCTATTTCATTGTTAAAATTATCTTTTTTCTTTTTGGAATCCAATTTCCCCAGTTTGAAAATTAAATTGAATTTAAAACCCAATTTCCTTTCATTTGAATTTCTGTATAAAGTGAATTTTTATCGTAATCGTTTCAACTGCAAATTAGACACGAGAGTTGTATTGATTTCTGGTAAAAGAAATTCACACAAAAGTGTTAAGATAATATTATTAATATTCATTTCAATATTTGTTTCCTCTCAATAACATTCAATTAAATAAATGGCTCATATCAGACGATTTAAAATATGTGAAATAAAATTATGCAAATATCGTCTGATCTGGTACTATTGTCTAGCTAAATTGTAGCTGACATTCACAGCGGCAAAATTTCGTCTCGAATTCTTTTTCGATGTTTTTCTACATAATTTCAAATAATTCTAACAATATATATTTTTTTAATTTTCAGATTAATGATTTCCATTATTCAGCTTTAAAAACCAGAATAAAATCTTTGAACAGCATTGAATAGTTATTTTTCTTTAGTTTAATTTTAACTGCATTATAAGAAAATTTGAATTCATTTAATATTCGAAATTTTATTTTAAAAGATATGAATTATGTTTAAAGATTGTTTATATGATTAAAAGAGTACTCTCTGTATCTTTTAACAGTGTTTCAAATCAAATGCCGTAGTAAAATATTGTTTAAATACCAGAGAATATTTCATTAATCTTATTTAATTTTGTCATGTTTATAAATCCGTCAAGGAATCAGCCATCTATCGATATTTTTCTCATGAATGTAAATACAAAAACATAAAAACGAATTGATTTTAATAAATAAATAATTGGAATTTTGTTTATGATCTCGTAAATACAGCTGTTAGATTTTATCAGTGGAAAAAAGACATTCAAAATATATATTCGGTTTTCATGTGCTTGTGTTTTAATTCAATGCTAGTGATTAATTCTTAGAAAATTGCCAAAGATTCCATTATGGATTTGATAAAAATGCTGGTAGTTCTTAGTAAGAGATATGAAATAAGTTATTAGATAATGTAATTTTGAGTAATAAAAAACAACATTATTGCTAAAGAAAGAGAAGAAAACAATATATAATTTTCAATATGTATCAAAAATTTGGGAAATTTATTTAAATTTATGTTTATTTGGAAATCAATATTTAACGCAACATTTTGAATGTATTAAGATGAATCACGTTATAATTCTGATAAATTACATAAAATTTTCTTTTGTATTCGCTTTTAATTTTAAATAAACATTAATTAATAATTGTTTCACATTAATCAATCATTGTTTATCAATTGTTCAATATAAAAAAATAAGACTGTAATGCCAGTTTTAATTTAAAATTTCGCATTGTCTGTTTTTCTTATCTCGAATTCTAAGAGAAACCGATTTTTTTATTGCGGGATCATCAGCCTTGAATTAGTCCAATGTATGAAGCTTATTTTATAAATACTGAGTCAGAGAATGTCCAAGAAACATCGACTTTTCATAAAATACGTATAAAAGAATCATTTAATGACTTCTTGTAAAATTTACATCCGACTGGGACATCAGAATGTTCGTGCGTTTGGCTATGTCAGTAAAAAGAGAATAATCAGTTCATTACATAATCAAAATTAAATTTCCGACGGGCTTTGAACGTAAGATGATAAGATATTAAAAGTAGGGAGAAAAGTTCCTATTAGGGAAAATCTTGGCGCATTGAGAAAAACAGTCCAGTTCAAATGTAGTCAAGTGTTTTCCACAAGTTTTGATTTTTATGATTATGGTCACTCATTCGCTGTTAATATAAATGGAATACCCTCAATCATTTCTCTGCAGTTCAGACCTTACTTCTTACGATTTTACAGTAATTTAGAAACTTAAGAAAATTGTGACAGGACAATGATTTCTCTAGGAAACTGGTGTAAAAGAGCTGGTTTGGAAAGATTTCATAAGAAATAGCTCTGAAATTTTCTGACACCATTGTTATTTTTTGAAAAAACACTGAAAGAAATGCCTCTGCAATAACAATGAAAACTATTGGGATATAACAAAAGTATACTTTACCATATTCGTTGATTTTATATCTACAGAATGGCCGTCATGACATTATTTTACAGAAGCATTTAACTCGGAATTTTTATATATTTGATTCTTTTAGTTATATATTTGGAGGAGAAGTTCTTGATTGCAATGTCTAGTTTCAAATTAAAAATTTCCTAATTATTTATAAGTTCCTCATCGTTTAAGAAACTTTTAAGATTTCTGCTAAAATAATAAAAAAAATTAACTCAATGAAGTTCACATAATAGTCGCCACTTAATTTTCCACTGTATTACTTATCCATCAAAACATACAACGATATGGTGTTACAGAATCGAATGTAAAATACAGTTAGATTATGGTCTCAATTATGGTTGTCACGTGAATATGACGTCACTGAAATTCTTAGAAATATATCTAATGTATGTCGAAAATTTTCACTTCTTTTACTGTCTTTTGAAAATTTATCATGATTTGTTACTTTCGTTCTGTCCAGATTTTCAATACGTGATATTTCGGACCCCCGCCAGACGATGTCGGAACTTCAAATTCTGAAAACCCACCGAAGCGATACGGGGACGTATAGCTGTTCTGCTGTGAGTGACATTGGAACGGATGAAGCGACCATACAGTACATCGTTCAAGGTTGGTACATTTCATTTACCAGGAAACTCATCATGCACTCCAGGAATGTACAATTATCTCTATATTCCTTTAAAGTCGTTCGGTAGTTTTACAGTATATGAAATATAACATGCTGGATAAAGGAAAATGAAGTTTTGTTAGTTGAATATTTCCAAAAAACACTAACATGTAAGTAAATGCACTAACAGCATAAACAGATAGCATATAGCTATAGAGAATAGTAATAACACTCAACGGAAGCAGAGAGAAAACTTAGCAATC
Organism: Argiope bruennichi; assembly: GCF_947563725.1. Lineage (NCBI taxonomy): Eukaryota > Metazoa > Arthropoda > Arachnida > Araneae > Araneidae > Argiope > Argiope bruennichi. Next base: position 42,717,109 of record NC_079161.1, on the reverse strand, counting down.
AACAGAGTTATGTTCCACCACAAACACAGAATAGTCATATACTTTAAACAGAAAATAGTAATAACACTCAACGGAAGCAGAGAGAGAACTTAGCAATCAACAGAGTTCTAATTTCCGCCACAAACGCAGAATAGTCACATACTTTAAACAGAAAATAGTAATAACACTCAACGGAAGCAGAGAGAGAACTTAGCAATCAACAGAGTTATGTTCCACCACAAACGCAGAATAGTCACATACTTTAAACAGAAAATAGTAATAACACTCAACGGAAGCAGAGAGATAACTTAGTAATCAACAGAGTTCTAATTTCCGCCACAAACACAGAATAGTCACATACTTTAAACAGAAAACAGTAATAACACTCAACGGAAGCAGAGAGAGAACTTAGCAATCAACAGAGTTATGTTCCACCACAAACACAGAATAGTCATATACTTTAAACAGAAAATAGTAATAACACTCAACGGAAGCAGAGAGATTACTTAGTAATCAACTTAGTTCTAATTTCCGCCACAAACGCAGAATAGTCACATACTTTAAACAGAAAATAGTAATAACACTCAACGGAAGCAGAGAGAGAACTTAGCAATCAACAGAGTTATGTTCCACCACAAACACAGAATAGTCATATACTTTAAACAGAAAATTATGAGTTTTTATCATCAACTGACAATTTAACAATTGAAATCTGTTTATATAATGTGTTTATTTTTTCAAAATTGTCAGGAATACATTATAATTCATTTTTATTTTGATAAAATAGAAAACCTATGTTATAAAATCACAGACAGCTAAATGCAATTAAATCCTCAATTTTATAATTGAAGAGACAATAAAACTTAAGATATATCATTTTACTTATTACTTTTTTTTTATTTTTCTAATTCATTTTATTCTTCTTTAAAAAAAATTGTAATTAAAATTTTAATTAAATTTTTAAACCTCAGGTAGACCCGATTCTCCAACTGAAATCAATATAGTGAATGTGACGAGTCGAACTGTTACACTGCAATGGGAAGTGAAGCATGATGGGAACAGTCACGTGACTGGAAGCGTTGTGCAATATCAGTCAATATCAGGTAATCATTTTTAAATGTACACAATTCCTTGTGTTATATTTAGAAAATAACTTGCAATTTTTTGCTTTTGCTTCGAGTGTGTGTATTGTATTGTATTATTTTTTAATTTGCCTTTTCAGAGTTTTAAGCAAAATAAATTTAATGTTATTTGATAATTAAATTATTAAAACTGAAGAGGCTTTATTCAGTCCATTCTGAGTTGTATTCCAGTTTTCTTTTTGAGCTATAACATGTTAAACAAATCATGAAATCAATTTTTCAGAATACTTAATTATTTGCAATTAAAGATTTATTTTCATGTGTAAATAAAGGATACAGTCTAGTGTATTTATTTTTACTTAAACATATCATCAGACCATGGAAATAATAAAAAGGATCAAAAAGTATCATTTTATACTTTAATATCTAAATAGTTATAAAAATTCTGTAGCTTCTTAATAATAACTTTAGGATTAAATTTCATGCATTTTTATGAAATCTGAAAGTAGTGGCAAATTTGGCGATATCTCTCCAAATGTCGCTTTGATTTTTCAAATATGTCCAACAAAAAGGCAATATTGTTATATCGTTAATTAGGATATAAATGAGGGCAATTCGAAAATTATCTACACTTTTATATAGTAGACAAACAGTAATGATATAAATAACAATATCACTTCTTAACTTAATCCTATATTATGCCATGCATTTAATCTAGCGGCCTTTAAGCTTGTGTTTTATTTGAGAAAAGAAGGTTTTCGGCTGGGCAGATAAAAATTGTAATAGTAAAACCTCTTGCACGTGCCGTTTGTCCAAACAGGATGTCTTAGTAATTCATATTTAATTGGCAGAATTTGAAAGCCTTATAGTCCCTCATTGCGTTCTAAATTCCCGTTTAACTCTTTCACTTCTGCCCCAACCCAACAGGCCGCGGAAATTCTTTCTTGATAAACCAGTTTCTATTTCAAACGAATGGAGCTGTATAAAACGAATTTTCAGTAATAATACCCTCGTATTTTACATTGCGTCCCTCGTTTGAAATAGAAACCGACCCGCCAGTTTTTAATCCAAATTTACACGACCGGTTAGACCGGAGCAGTAGTGAAAGGGTTAATCTGGATTTTTGAATAATCATCCAACAAGAAGTGGAGGACTGGAGTTATTTCATAGGAATAGAGTCGCCATACTGACTCTTCAACAGAAAGAAGACAAATAACACTATCAATATCAAACTGCACTCACGTGATCATAATATTAAATCAAGCCAAGTTTATTATGATTTACTCATCAACCAAATTCACTAGTGCTGTTAAATTTTTTGGTCTAAAATACAGGGTTTTTTTTATTATTATTATTTATTCAAGTACAGACGCTACGAATAGTATTTTTCTTGCCAATATTTAAGTACTGGAAAACTAATTTCAATTCTAAAATTTTATCCACAATATAAAATTTACGAAGCCAAATTAATCAAACGAAATTGAAGCCTTAATATGCTCAAATCACAATAGAATTTTAAGATCCTATACTATGCTATTTCAGACTTGATAAGATAGTTTTTAGAGAACTTTTATTATTTGATTTTTTTTTCAACACCTTGAACTCATTTTTTTTTTTCGCATTTTCATTTTTTAAATTCTTTTAATATCTGTTGCAGATTCCAGCTGGAATGGTCAAACATCTCAATTGATAGTCTCTGGCTCGGAAAATATGGCAACCCTAAGAGCTCTCTCACCAGTCACCTTGTACTTCATTCGTATCGTAGCAGAAAACGCTCTGGGGCACAGTGCACCAAGTGAAGTCATTAATGTCACCACGGCTGAAGAAGGTAGGCATTTAATATAGAAATAAGTATGTTTGTTAGAAAAAAGTAAGCATAGGAATCAATTTTTACTTTCTTGTATACTTAGTATAGAGAAAATATTGTAATCGTCGAAAAATTAGAACTCAAGGTTTTGATGAATATGAACGTTTTAGATGTTTCTGAGTTCGAAAGGCACATTTTTGGAGAAATGTTCGTCTATCTGTCTGTGACAAAGATAACTAAAAAACGCTTTGAGTTAAATGAATGAAATAACTACCATATATAATATTAATTTTAATTTTTCTAACTGGTAAAGAAAGTTTTGGAGCTTGAATAATTTTGAGATTTTTAAAAAAAAGACGCTTTTTTATTAAAAGTTGACCATTGTACAATAAAATAATCACGTGATCATTCGAAACCATTTTAAACCAGATTTACGCAAAAATTAAATAAATAAATAAATGGTTTTGGGGAAAAGTTTGGAACTCGAGTTATAAAACCGATCATTTTTCTAAACATCAACGCATGCGGAATCTGATAATCACGTGATTGTTTCAAACAGGTTTAAACAGATTTTTCACGGAAAAAATTTCTGGCCACGAGAAAAAATTTTAGATGCTTATCCTTCGTAAAAATGTAAAATAGAGACGTTTGCAGGACAAGTGTCTATCGTGGAATGAGTTTTGGCTCCAACAATATCGCCTTTTATTTTGCCAAGTTGATGTCACGTGATTTTAAAAAAATGTTCTCACATGATAACTTGATATTTGCGATAGCAGATTTCATTTTTTTTTTTCTTCTTTTTTTTATTTGTTACATAAAAGTAAAAAAATAAAGAATTGATTTAATCAGTATTTAGAACAAATAAAGAATAACATCAAGAAAATATTTTTTATCATTTTTCAATACTACATTACAAACTGTATTATTTATAAAATCATTAAAATTCATCAAATGATATAAAAATTCAACGTTATTTCTCGAATTTTTTACAAACCTTGAATTTATATGTTAACATCTTCTATACAATTCAACATAGAATATTATATTTTATATAATACTCAAAACTTATACAACTTATCATTTACAGTAACTAGTCTAAAATAACAGCAATTAGTTCTGAAATATTCTTGTCCAATTTTAAAAGCGAGAGCTAGTTCAACCTTCTTCTGCAAACCCAACAAGAATCTTGAAACTTCAGGAAAATGCTAAACCATTAGACAAAGGCAAACTCCACAGTTCCAGTTATCAATTTAACCTCTATACTCGCGAGGTGCAATTTGACTTGTTGCCAGTTGTTCCTTCCTTATTTTTATCATTTAATTCGTACTTTATTACCGTGAACGGAGAGAGAACTTTGTCTAGTTGGCAGCTTAAACAAGAATGAATGACTTGGACACGGAGTTGTGAATTGCATGTGTTGTAGCTCTATTAGAATGGATAGGAAAATCCGTGTATATTTAATCAAGGAAATTAGAATTGAGTGTACTGAATGCCTGCATTCTATTCTATCTCAAAGGACTTTATGCCGCGGAGAGAGGTCTTTTAGGTCTTTTGTAGGAAGTGAAATTATTTTGGATGAAGACAAATAAGTAGCAGTCTGCAGAAGAGTTTTAATGGAAAAGAATTTTTTTTCATTTCTTTCAGATAGATTTTAATTATTTATTAAAAATGTGACTATCTTTTTTTATTCTTTGGAAGTAAAATTATTTTAGACTGAAATTTATTAGAACAAACGATATTTTTGAAGAAATAATGAACATTTGTAAATTATACTTTGTTTTTAGTTTTTTTATTTTAAATTAATCGTTTGCTTTCGTTTTTTATTCATTTGGAATAAAATTCATTTTTTTAAAAAAGATAAATTTGAAGAGACTACAATATATATTTTTGAGAAATGGTTATAATTCCTTTGAAATTAATTTCTTTTTATTTTAATTCCAAACTGGTTACTGATTGAATTAAATTTTTATTTACTCTATATAAAAATTATCCTAGAACTGACTTATAATTAGACATAAAAAGTATATTTTAAAGAAATGGCAAGAATTTTTCAAGTGTTCATTTTTATTTTCATTATCAATTAATCGTTTGCATTCTTTTTTATTTGTTTGAAATAAAATTCCTTTTTAAAAGCAGATAAGTTTGAAGATAACTTCTTAATAGTTAGAAAAGTTATAATTTCTTTGAAATTATTTATTTATTTGTATTTTTATTCCGAACTGATTACTGATTGAATTAAATTTGTATTTGCTCTACGTAAAAATTATCCTGGAAGTTCACTCATAATTAGACATGAAAAAATATTTTGAAGAAATGGCGAGAATTTATGAAGTGTTCATTTTTTATTTTAATTATGTATTAATCGTTTGTACTCTTTATTTATTTAAAATAAAATTCCTTCTAAAATTATTTGAGCAAGTTTAAAAAGTATTTTTAACGAATAGCAACAGTTCTTCTGTAATTAATTTCTTCATCTTTTAAATACGAATTAAGAACTGGTGTAGGCTTTTTTATTCATTTTTGTAGAAAATAATAATTTTAAAATGTATGCTTTGATTTATATATTATTATGCTCGTATAGCTCAGCTTTTAATTAATATGTATTTCAAATTACAAATACTTCACCGTTTTATTTGTTGGAAATAAAATGATTCTAAAGAAAAATAAATGGAAAGTTTTGTTATTATTTTCAAACAACATATTTTGTATTATTCATCTGTTTCGTCTTTAAAAAGATAATAAACATTAATATATACATTACCATTTGAAAGTCGTTTTAAAAAGTAATAAAAAGCTATTTAACCTTTACAATGGCTGCTAAAATGTGTTTTAAGCTATTACTTTTATTTTACCGTGTATATTGAGAAAAATAATGTATAATATTAATGGTGTATAAAATAACATAACACACATAATAATTCGCAATTAGCTATACAATGACATCATATTCTTTTCCATTTCTTCCCATATCCATTTATTAAATAAATACTAATAAATTGTAAAATATTTCATATTTATTAATGACTGTATTATTGTGGGCTATGTAATATAATGTATTTATAAGCATAAAAAATACGTTTTAAAAAATTGGCGGAAATTTACAAAATGCTTATTTTTATTTTAATTATGTATTAATCACTTATAATCTTTTTATTTGTTTAAAATAAAAATCATTGTAAAAAAATTGATTTGAGCAGATTTAATAAATATTTTTAATGAATGGAAGTAGTTCTGCTATAAATTTCTAAAATTAATATAGCAGAAATATATATAATTATGCTATAATTCACATTTTAGAATATTGGTGTAGGCTTTTTTATCCATTTTTGTAGAAAATAAATAATTTTAAAATGTATGCTTTGATTTATAATTTATTTGATTAATATACCTATAGATATATATAAACGTTTGAATTATATGAATTTCCATTATAAGATATATATTTCGACATTTTAGTCGTTGGTAATAAAATGGTTATAGAAAAAAACAAATACAAAGAGTTTTAATGTTATGTTTAAGCAACATATTTTTTATTATTCATCCATTTCCTTTTTTAAAAAAAATTAATTATATGCAATAACATTTTAAAGTTCCCCTTTTGTTAATTATTGACCTTTACAATGGCTGCTAAAAAGGCGCTTTAAGCTACCACTGTTACTTCACTGTGTATAATAAGAAGAATAACGTGTATATTAATGGTGTATAAAATTACATAATAATAAATGTCATAATATCGCACATAATAATTAGCAATTTGCTATTCAGTGGCAACTTATACTTTTATATTTCTTCCCACACCCGTTTATTAAATAAATTTATAAATCTCATATTAATTAATTAATTAATGACCTTTTAAATTTATTCCGATATTTTTGAAAATACTATTCAATTTCAAATTTAATTCTTTGATTTTTCTAGCTCCTTCTGGACCTCCAAGAGATGTACAAGTTCACTCAACAGGTGCACAGTCCATGAAAGTTTCTTGGAAGGTAATAAAGTCTCTCAAAATATTTTCCTTTCATTTTTATTTTCTAATTAGTAAAATATCATTATCAGTCCAGCACTTGTAGAAGGATCTATAAAATTAAATCGAGGGAAATTCTGCAAATAATAAACAAATAACAATCTTGCATCCTCATGTTGGAAAAATAACATTAGCGATTTTTTTTTTTTTTTTTTTTTTTTTGCATAGTGCTCATAGGAACTTTAAAGTTGCTTCCCAGTACAGTAAATCTCTTGATAAGAAATATAGTTTTACAGATATGGATTGATACAGATATTTACTGATGGGGGTGAATGGAAAATGACCATAGACGAGGCAATAAACTTGGGCATCATTTAGTGATGAATTTGGCAACTTTTGCAACAAAATCGAAGGTTCCAGAAATAACAAGAATCTTGGTGATAATTCCATTAGATACCAGTTATATTGGTCTTTTTAGAATATTTGTTGCCTTGTGATGAAAAATTTTAAAAAATGACAAAATTGGATGTCAGTATAAATAAATTAGTATTGAATAGGCAGCAGAGTGAATAAACAGTAAAGAGTAGCAGACTATCGAGAGTTGTGAATAGTTGTGCGCAATCTCTTTCCTGTGGAATTCTCATTCAGTGTTTTGTGCTTTTATAGTTTTTTTTTATTGCTTGTGTGTTGCTGTTTATTGTAAGTGCTGTTCTTGCGTATGTTTTGGCTCTGTTTTCTTTCAGCAAATTCTTGATTTCAAGTAGAATAAAAAGGTCGGTATTACTTTATCTGTATGATCATTTGCGCAGTACATCCATTGCACCGTATCTATAATATTATATAAAACAATTATAAATTGCATCCCTAATATTTATTAATAATCAGAAAGCATTATTTTCTTCCACAAAAGTATTAACATAACTGAGGCAAATCATAATAACAATATATCCAAATAACCTAGCTTAAAGCGAGACACTAAATAAAAATTAAAGAATCTGGAATGAACCCAGGGGGCTGACCAAGCACAGCAAAAAAAAATCCTTCTTTGAATAGTTTATCCACTGAAATCCATTTACCTGTTAATCGTTGATGAAGAACAAAGATTTTCTACTCTGAATATTCAAATTCATTAATAATTGCTTTCAGAAAATAAAAATAGCTCCTTTATAGAAAACAGACAATCCAGTCTTTTAATCCATTTGCATTGCATACTAATCAATCCCACGACAGCTCAACATTAATTATTCAAATAAATTCATCACATCAATCCCCATATTTTTTTTTCTCATCCTTTTGCTAATTGTGTCAGTCTTTTTAATGTTAACTATTTTTTATCCTCCTTTTAATATATTCCCTTAACCAATTAGAATGCATATGGGTCCCAATTGGCTAAATGGGAAGTGGCATTTCATCTATTTGGTAAAAACGCGAAGTTTCTGGAAAAGGGAAGAAAATAATTAAAACCTCAATTTCTGGAAAATTCTAGAATACATAGTCTACTATTATTCAAATTAACATATGAAATTCAAAAATTGTTCCGGCAGCAGGAATCCAATTTACTTCATACTAAAGTGTTTATGGAATCAACGACTGCAGTAAAAAAAAAATATTGCTGATGGAAATGAGTGTATATCAGGGGTTTTAATTTTCCGGACTTCAATGATAGACATTTTAATATAGTTTGTATGTCACAAATAGTTTAATTTCTCAAATCAATAGTATAAAAATCATTTCATAATCTAAAATTAGTTAAATAAGTTCATTTTTATTTTTATTTTTTTCTTCTGAAATCGCCGCTGCATACTCAGGAGACAGTGTATATAAAATTTTGATGTGACATAATTTTACCGCACAAGATATGCCTAAGCACTGCCATTAGATAACAAAGTAGAACTGAAAACGAAGCATGGCCCTTTTTTTTCTCGAAAACTTTTTGTAAAAAAAAAAAATGCCTGAATCGAACAGACGAGTATGAAAAGAAAAGAATGCCCTCATACTCAGAACGGAAGAGCAGAAACTGCTGCTATATGCAAAAAGTATCTTGGCTATTCACTCTGAAAAGTATGTTAAAAAAGTTTTCTTTCAGGGGGAGATAGAATTTTAAGGACACCTTTTCCTCCTTCCCCCTCTTGAGTGTCACTCCCCACTTATTCCTTCGCCACTTTCCTTTGAATCATTTAACAAGTGGTTTCGGTCTCAAGTATCAAAATCTTAAGCTACTCTTTGCAAGATATTCTACAAATCCCTTGACGCAGCTTTGAATTCTAACTACTTTGTAAGAGAAGTTCAAAGTCATCTCTTAAAATAGAATGGAGATAAGCTCCAGGAGAAGTCTTATTTGATCCTTCAACTATAGTGGAATTTGACTATTTCTAATATTTTTGATAGGGTATTCAATTATTTTTCCTGATTCTTTAAATTTCCAACTAACACAATGTTGAAAACCCATCCATAATTCGAGTGTACATTAATTAATTCAAAGTGAAGACAATTTTTTTAAGATTATATTTCTCAATTATTTTTGTCAGTTCCAGAATGAATAATCATTGTGGCTTTCAATTCACAGCTTTATGATGTGTTTAAATTTTTAAAAAGCAAAAAAATAGAATTGTCATATTAAAAATAAAATTAAATGTGAATTATAGTTTGAGCTTTGTCTGTATGATTGTATTCAAAAAGTTGTAGTTATTTATTAAAATTATTTTTTAAAACTTCATTTAAAATTTAAAACATTTTAATCAATTTTTTATTTTAAAATTATTAAGGGATGCGTAATTTTGTATCTCAAAAATTCTAAAATAACAAATTTCACTAAAATTCTTTATCTTAATATTTTCAGCTTTAATTTTCTTCTTTCTTCCAAAAGTAGGCTTATGATTCTGCTTATTATGAAAAGTTATAATTTAATTCGAAGTACTTATTTATTAAAATTATTGAAGATGTTTTAGTTCAAGTTTTCATTTTTAATAAGTAATTATCTGAAACTTGGAAATTTAAAATGCACAGCTTTTAGTTTTTAATTTCGAAAATACATATGTGATTCTACAAGATATTTGACTCTCTGAACTCGGAAAACGTTTGGTAAAATAACGCGTCTCCAGTATCATCAAAATAATGGCACTTTTGAATATACAAATTTAAACAAAAGAAATTACACATCTGATATAAAATAAGCGAATCTTTCTCATATACTCTCCACTAAAGGTTTTAACCCTCTTCCCACGTAAAAAAGTGTGTACTTTGGATAAGTGTGAGAATGTCTTTAATGATATTGTTGAGCTTAGTTAAGAAATATAAATATTCGACATGAATTTAACATCTACTAAATCTGTTGTATGAATAGGTGTTTTTGAAGGCTTTATAGTGAAAAGCTTATAAGTCAGTTAACAGCTACGCTACCCGAGCAATTGCTTTTGTACCGTGGTCATGTTACTGGACTGCGAACCACGAAGTCCGAGGTTCTATACCCACTCATCAAAATTCACCACAGCTTTTTTCAATACCAGTTGAAGCCGGTTTTCTCAACCAACTTTTAGCATGGAACTATAACTGTTATCTCGATTGTATTCACAAAATCATATGGAATACACTGTATTTACATGGTTGTGAAAATACAAACGGACGGAAAGTTAAAATTTCGACGTATTTGCTTCCAAATTTGATAATTGTCTACCCTTCCAATTTTAAATGTATGTGACAAATTTTATCTAACTTGTTTTCTTCGCTTTGTAGTTATCGTGTTAACGTATATTCGGACTGACAGACTTCCTCTGAATGGATTTCATTCAAATTTTAATAGAAATTTACACATTTTGTGTAAAGATCATATACCAAAATTTCGTTAGTCTCTTTCAAAGTATTTGAGTTATCTTTGTTACAAAGAAACGCATGGACAGGTGGACATGTATAATGTCAAAAATGGGTTTTTCGAACTCAGATTGCTCAAAAAGTATCAAATTCGTCACATTTCTAGTTCGAATTTTTTTTTAACTATTACAACATCTTTTCTATTCTCCATATATGAGAAAGTAAAAATTAACGATCTCAATCGATGTTCCTAATTTTATTCGTTAAAAAAAAAGCGAAATTTCTATTTAGCTGTTCTATTCTATTTTATTATTTATCAACTTTGGCTACCAGAGGCTTCGCTATGAATATTGGTTCTGTTTAGTTTTTATGGAATTTCTTAAAGATTATTTGCTCCATTTGAAAATTTAATTTTAATTATTGATTCGATAAGTGTTATTTTAATAATTGTAAATCTGTTCTTTTTAGTATCAAGTCCTATGACACATAGTGATATTCAATACATAAATGATTGGATAATCTACTTGAAACTACAAATTGCTTTTTGTGGCAATGGATTTTCAGTTTCTGATTCCTCTCATAAATTGGGCAGATAATTAGAGAAATCTTTTATCTTAAGCTTAAATAATACTAAAAATGGGCTGAGTTTTACTGAAACAATAAAATGTATCGTTCAAGATATAATAATTTCGGGAATTTAGCGAATTTAGCATTTTTAATCAATCGTGTCATTCTTGGCGAGTTATTTGGCGATTAATCTTTGGCAGGCGATTAACAGTATAAGAAATTCGAAGTTGTGATTTAAATGCCTTCTTCTCGACCGATTGAAACAAAAATTTGACGCAAAACTACAGTTGTAGTCATAAAATCTCATACAAAATTTAATATATTTAAATCTTTTTGTTTTTGATTTATCGCATATAAATACTCCTGAAAGGCAGTCAACCCCGCTGTTGAATTTGACACTATTGATGTTAAATCTGTGAGCGAAATTTTATGCATCATCTTTCTTTGTTTTATAGTTATCCTGCTGACTTATATTCGAACAGCTGTACAGACGGACAGAAGAACAGCTGTACTTCTGTTTTTTTTCTGAACAGATTTTACACAAAATGTGCTATAAATCTGAAAATTTGGAGTAATGACCAAATTTCAACCAAATCAAAATTCTTTAAATACCAAATCTCAATAGTCAAGCGCAAAGTGCTTTTGAGTTATCTTTGTTACAGACAGACGGACATTTTCAAAAATGTTTTGGAATTAAATTCGAATTTTTTTGACGGTTAATATACTTTCTCTATACTACGTATCCGAGAAAATAAAAAATAAAAATTAACAAATCTGTAGCGAGTAATGGAGGAAGAATCATTGCTAGTTCTGCCAGATGAATATAATCATCTCGGAACAACCCTGCTAATAAAACAAATAACAAAATAAACTTAAATGGATTGTATCATAACATTTGTTCATCTGTTTAACAATTCTCTTTTACAGCCTCCTCCCGATGACGTAACAAACGGAATCATCAAAGGATATTACATTGGATATAGAATTTCATCGACTTCCGAACCTTACACCTTCAAGCAAGTGGAACGATCTGCTGAAGGCCAACAGCAATCGACTTATATAACTGGACTGCAACCTTTCACCAAATACGACATCGTCGTCAAAGCTTATAACTCAGCTGGAGCGGGGCCTAAATCAACTAAAGTAACAGGGAAAACACTTGAAACTGGTAAGAAAAAACGATTTAGTGTTAAATTTCTGTTTATCCGTGATTTTTAATGTGATAGATGGTTTCATCCGAATGTTTAACAGAATTGGTGCTACCTAAACTATTCCCTCGATTCACACATTGTTGCATACAATTGCTGATTAAGCCGGAAGAATATAACATTTTAAGCTAATGCCCGTATTTGATTGGCTATAATTATAAGGTTCCCTCTGTTATAATTCCAACCCACGTATTTTGCTAAAAAGGAATAAATTTATGTCAATTATTATGGGACGAATTTCATTCCAAAAAAAGGAACTAGCTGGCAATAGCTGTTGAATTGCTCCAGAGATTTTTATAACGACAGACCGCTCTATTCAGCCATAAATACAAATAACACTGATTCTAATATTTTACATTTCAGATGCAAAATATAGTTTGTTGATATTCTTTGGAAACAAATTCCAGGCAGCTTTGATGCTATCTGCTTGAAGACTACATCAGAGGGGTTTTAACTTTTCAAAACAATGATGCATAGCTATAATTATAAGTTTAACCCTATTAGGATTTTATGTTTACATTTATACGCCATCAATTAAATAGTGTTTCAGTTGTGCTCATGCAGCATGTCCCCTCTCCCCGTTGCATCTTGACAGCCAATCAAAACGCTAGCCTTTTCAAACTCCTCAATAAGGATTGTAAAAAGAAAAGCCAGGAACTTCCGTTTACATAACCATTGGATCACATACGAAGACGCTTAAGTGTAATATTGAATGCCAAGCCTTCTGTATCTTCAATGATCTACCGGAGATTGAGCCCGCGGACTCAGGCTAGGCGCTCCTTGAACTACGTCATTAGCATTTCGATTGTTCTTTATTTACTTTCAACATTTTTAGTTCCACAGGTTAAGAAATTCAAGTACCCCGAGATCCATCTCTAAAGACGTCATCTAATAAACGTAGTATTTATTAAGCATATCATGTTTGAAACAAACATTGTTTTAACATGTTTGCATATCATGTTTGAAACAAACATTGTTTTAACATTTAATTTAATTTTATTCGATTTCTCAGGTATAAAGTTTCGAAATTTATTTAAAAATACACTTTTTTACATTTCAATTCCTGTTATATAAACTTTTCAAAACAAAATCTCATTTGTATTTTCCTTATTTTTAGCTCCTCCTACTTCTCCAGTTGTGCAAGTGGTTAGCTCGACTAAAAATTCCATCGATATCAAGTGGGAAAAAGATCCGAAAGATAAATCAGCAATAACAGGTAATAAAAAAAAATTGAAAATTTAGCAGTTTCAAAATAGTTTTTTCTCTTGCTATATTTTATTTGTATCATAAAAATATTTCTTATTTACTATAGTGCTCTGAAATGACCAGGACTAAAAGTTGTTGGTCACCACAAACCAGGAAAGTTTTGTGGTCACCACAAAACTTTCTGTCAAATTCTCTAATAAACCTGTCATGCCAAAAAATGCCTTTCATGGCATTGGCGTACAATAATTACGAAATATTAACCTGTGGGATTAATTCAGCATTTTTACTGAATCTGTTGTGTCATCCTTGACAAATTATTTGGCGTTTAATCCCTGACATACGACTCATAATATCCGAAAACTGAATTCTATTTTGGACGCATTTTTCCCAATCAATTGAAGCAAAAATCTGACTCAAATATACACTTGTAGTCACAAAAATCACATACCAAATTTGTTATATTTAAGTCATTACGTCTTCGAGTTATCGTTTTTATATATTTATAAAAGTATAGACCAGCAAACGATAAATCTTTTTTAGGATTTGGTACAAAATTTCATAAATATCTAGACTCTAAATGTTAATTCTGTGTATGGAATTTTGTCTATCGAGCTCTCTTCGCTTTGCAGTTATCATGTTAAATTATATCGAACAGCTGGACAGACCGACTCCTCTAAACAGATTTCATTCAAAATTTTTGTGGAAATCTACAAATGTGATACAAATATCATGTGCTAAATTTCAGCTGTCTAGATCAAAGCGCTTATAAATACAGACAGACATTTTCCAAACATGTGTTTTTCGAACTCGGAGAGATTAAAAAATGCGGAGATTCGCTAAAATGTAATGCTTGAATTTTTTTGACGATTACTATATTTTTACCACGTACACGAGAAAACCGATCGTTTTCAAGTACACTACATGATTTGAGCACATCTTCTCATTTAAGGTAAGTTAAGAAGCATCGCCAAAGAGAGGTCACCCACAATACCTCAGAGGCAAAATAAAAATAAACATTTATTATTATTAAAATACAAATATTTATTATTATTATTTAAAAATAAAAATTTAGTTTTTACTTTTATGATCCCTCTAAATTTAATTTTCAATACATAATGCAATCATTATCTAATCAGTCATTCAAAAAGTAATTTAATTTAATTTAATATAAAACCAATATAACAGCAGAATAATTTTAAAGTGAATAAAAAATATGAAATAATAGTTTACTAAAAAAAGTTAAACATTATTTTATAAATATTAAAAAATTCACTCACCTGTTTACATCAATAGAAAAATAAACGTCTACCAGATGAATAAATCTTTTAATCTACTAGATTTTTTTAATCTACTAGATGTAAACAATATTTTTCGATAATTAACAAATTCGTTTATCTATTTTTAAGGGCCGCGGTGGCCTGGTGATAAGTTCTCGACTTCAAAAACGGAATGTTTTAGGTTCGAGACTCGATTTCAAGAACCATCGTATAAGCGCATCTGGGGCACTTTAAATCCCTCGGGGCCAAACGTCCTGCCGCTAGTGTGGCATGGAAGTTTGGAGAGGGTGGTGCCAGCTCAGGTGTCGTACTCGTCATCTGACCGCGGTTCAAAATTGAGAGGTCCGTCCCAAAATAGCCCTAACGTTGCTTTAAAACAGACGTTAATATAAATGAACTGAACGTACACATTTTTAATTCTTAAGATAAAACATTTATCAAATTTAATCATTTATTTAAAGGTAAAAATTAAGTAATACTTTTTAAATAAAATATTACAATTTATTGAACTGTTTCACATTACTCTGTAAACTTATGAAACTTTACCATGAAAAAAACTCCTGAAAATATGTTTTTCGAATATTTTAAATTTTGATTACATTCACAAAAGGGAGAAATATTCTATTGAATATAAATTCATCAACAGAAGCATCTTAAATTTTAATTAAAACTTTTTGAATAATCTTAGAATGAAAACATTCTTATTCTCGTAATTCTTTTTTTTTTTTTTTACTTCTCTAAAACCTCTGACTTTATTAAAATCTATCCAGTTCATTACTACCCACGATGTTAAATATTTTCACTTCTTTTCATTTACCTTCAAAGAAACAAAGCTCTTCAGAAACCCTCACCGATATCCTTTACAATAAACAAATAATTCACAGAAATTCTCTAAAAGAGAAATATTCGATTCAATCTCAAATAAACTAACTAACTGGGAACATTCGTCCTGAATTGTATGTATCCCTAACTAACTGCCAATTACTAAAAGTTTCATGTTAAACCTAATTGCGAATCTCAAGATTCAGTTGTGTGCTTTACTTAGATTCATTCTGCTTTAAAGTTGTGTCAGGGTAACCATCTTTCTAATGATATCCGTTGGAAAAGTTTGTAGAAAAGACACGTTTGACTGCCATATTGATTTCCAATTTTTCACAATCGAACCATTTTCTTTGAAATGCTCAGAAGCAGAGCAACTAATTAGGTTTCTAGCAGATGTCACTTAAAATCGAAAATACATCGCGAAGCAGAATCGGAAAACGTGTTGTTATGCCTCAGGACTTTACGAGATGGGGGTTTTACTCTTCTGTTTTCTGTTGAAATGGGTTTATGCGTCCGTCTTTTGCAGCTAATATGCGAGCGAATTTGAATTATGCCGAATGTAATTATATCTTTTGATGTTTTTCATACATGGAATAGGAAATTTGTTTATTTCATCAGTCAGTTTTGTGCATTCTATTAAATCTGTAAACTACCCTTTAAAGAATGATCAAAAATATGCGTGGAAAAAACGCAAATTAGAAGCGTATCATTTATGCATATCACGTGTCGTTTGCCAACTGATTCTAAAACCTTTCGCTCTTTTGCGCATGCGTCAGGATGGGTTTAATTCGTCAAAATAAGGGTGAGAGGAAAGATAAAAGGAGGAGGTGCTTACATATAATAAAAAGTAAATTCGGATTTATTCGCGGATTTATGAGGCATAAATATTGCAGATAATTCGCAATACTATTGAAAGAGGATACTAATTCACAATAAAATATTTTAGAGTACTTTTTATTAATTATAAGGGACATAAACCTTAAATTATGATGAATAAAAGGAGGATTTCATCATAAGATTAAATTAAAATTAGGTAACTTATTTTTTTAGAAGATGACAATGATTTATGACAATGAGTATTCTTCAGATGCAATGAAGTCGACAACAAAAGAGTTATCTCCTTGAATTTCTAGTATACTAAAGCAATCTATCACTTTTTTTTTTGAGTGATTCGCTTTTTACCCTATATGCCTCCTCTGAAGTTATAGAAGGAGAGGAGTTAAGTAGATAGGACGGCGGCAAACCCTAGAAAAGTCCAGCTGTCAACAAGCGTGAGTGCCACCCTATGTTGAATTCCGCTTGTATGGTATATTCTTTGCATCGCAATACAATGCAGAAAACGTATTGTGAATTTTAGACGTCTTTCTCTCCAGTGATTGCGATTAAATCCGCACTTTGACTCAAATCAAATACAAGATCAAAATCAATACCTAACTCGATGAGTTTATTGAATTATCAGTCCTTATACACAATGATATGCCAACCAACAAATGGGCCGCATGTGATAGATTTGGTTCAATGTGTCCGATTAGAATGAAGACATGAGTTTGGATGAAAATCCGGATTTTTAATTTGTTTGCAGTTTCAAAATAAAAATACGTTTCTATTTCTATGTTATCTTTATTTTGTTTCTATGTCAATTAGAATCCAGATTAGAGCAAACTATTGACATGCAAATGATGCTTATTTATAAGCATTTAAAAACTTCAAATGCATTTTCTGAGGAACGAGTTTTTAATCATTCTACTGTACGAATATCGTCATATCTCAAAAAATAATCGAGATATCTTACTGAAATTTATTATTAGGGATCTTTATGTCATGCGGAATATAATAAACAGTGGATTTGATGCTGAATGCTCTAGAAGTAGATTTATGATAATTTATTATTAATATTGTTGAATAAAGTTCCAAAATTTCATAGATAATGTCAAATATTACGCCCTAAATTTTAATTTTGAATATAAAAAAACCCGAAAACTTTTAGTTTTGAATATAATTCTTAGATAACAATTAGTTACAATCTAAGATATGTTATACTTGTAATATTGCAAAGAAAAATGAAAAATTGTAATAATTTTTCATCTAGAACAATCCCAGCTTTTGTAAATAAATAAAATTTCTCCAAAATATAGATATATATTCAAATAATTTCACTTTTGCTCATCATTTTATCCTTATATTAATAAAAAACGTCATATCAAACATTAAAATACTTGGAGGATTGGGGGGTTAAAGACTCTAACCGTATCTAGTCGGATACTTTAACATACATCTGCGATTCTGAAGATTAATTTGTATGCTAAACTTTGAATTAGCAGTCTCCAACGCATACGGATAAGCAGATTTTCCTTCGATGGATTTCATCAGAAAATTTTAAGTATCTTCACATTTAATATTAAGACTGAATTGCTGCAACTTTTTATGCTTGTAATCATGGCGTTAGTTTATATTCGGACAGTCGGACAGACATACAGACTCCTTCTGAATGGATCTTTTTTTATAAAAATCGAATTTGATGGAAAGGCTATATACCAAATTTTTCACTGAGGAGCAGACAGTCATAACTCCAACCGGCGTGAGAGGTCTCACCAAGATTTCCTAGCAAACGCTCTAATAAACTTCTCATTCCAAAGAATGCCTTGTATGTCAATGGCGAGCAATAGTAAAGAAATATTAACTTTTAGAGTGAATTTAGAACGTTTACTTAATCTATCGCAGCCGGCGTCCTGGCATAGGGGTAGCACGTCTTCCCCGTGATCTGGGCTTCCCGGTTTCGAGTCCCGGTTTGGGCATGGTCGTTCTTCCGTTATTCTATCTGTGAAATGTGTGAATGTGTCCTCCTGTAAAAAGGGTTGTGCAAGCGAATGAGTGATGCGTGAGTAGCAAAATCGTACTCTTGACTCTCTACTATAAAAACAAGAGACGCTCCCCCTCCGGCTTAAATCGTTGTCTTCGTAACAACGGGCTTTCTGTGGCAAGTGCCGTAAGAAACAACAACAACAACAATCTATCGCATCATCTTTGGCGAGTTATTTGGCGATTAATCCATGGCACACAATTGTAGTATCCAAAATTCGAATCTGTGTTTTAGGCTCAATTTTCTCAACTAATTTAAACCAAAATTTGACACAAAACTGCACTTGTAGTCGCAAAATCCCATAAGAAATTTGATTTATTTAAGTCATTGCATTTTTGTATTATCGCGTTTACATGTTTTTGAAAATACAGACCGACAGACAGTTAACCTGTTGTTGGATTTGGATCAAAATTTGACAGGTGCTCTACAGCATAAATGTTAAATCCGTGTATCGAATCTTACTCATCTAGTTCTCTTTATTTTTAAGTTATGGTATTAATTTATTTTCGAACAGCCGGACTTTCTCTTAATAGATTTCTCACAAAATATGATAGAAATATGCAAACTTGATGTAAAGGCCTTATACAGAATTTCAACCATCTAGATCAAAGCGTCTTTGAATTATCTTTGTCACAGACAACCGGACATTTTCCAAAGATGTGTTTTTCTAACTCAGGAAGGACTAACATTGGAGATCACGTTGGAAAGTCACGAGATAAAATACGAGATCGTAATAATATATTTTAAGAACTCGGAAAGATCTGGAATGTAAATGAAATATAGAAATCCATTTTTTTTCCTAATTATAATACTTTCCTTTGTAAAAGAGAAAGTAGAAAGGCAATTAAAGCAATCATAATAAATTTTGAGAAATTTTATATTACTTTTTATCCAATTCTAAAGAAGTAAAAAAAAAATTGTCTACGAAATTACTTAAACTAAATGGAAAAATACTTCAAATATCCATTATTGCTTCCAAATATATCGAAAATACTTTTTTTATCTTTATATTACTTTAGCTTGAAAACAAACCGTTAATCTTATTCTCTTTCAAATATTATTGGTCATTAAGTCAAAAACAATCGATTCCTTTTAAATAATATTGTATTTTAACTTTGCTTTTTTTTTGGAACGCCTCCTTTTCTCCTAATAAACAATGGCTTTTCGACGGGGAGAGGAGAGACTAAATGCAGATAAAATGTCATCTCAACAGGATTCCACTTAGGTTTTCATTCGAAACATGAGTAATGAAAGTGGTTTCCATAGCAACGAACGCTTCTTCTCGCATTTCTCTATCCTAATAATGATTCTGACTGCCCTTACGTTATTCAGTCTCGGATTGTTTGTAATATGAAACAAACGAAAGATGTCTAATTATACGATGTAATAAATATATTTATAGGATTGCTGATTTTTTTATATATAATTCTTTATTCGAGTTAAAGTTTTGTATCTTATTTTCCTATCTGCTTTTCTGATATTTTCCGTTTCGTTTTTCTGATATTTCTATTTCTGTTTTGTTTCCTTTTGTACATTGGTGGGATTACGCATTTGTAAAAATGTCTGTTTCAAAAACCGTACCTCAAAATTTTTGATAATAACATTTTTTATAGTATTATTATAAAATTATAGTTTACAAGTCTATGTTTAATTACTAATATTTACAATCCTTATATTATATTTAAATTAATTACAGAAATTCAATAAAATAGTTCTTAGCCTCAATCGGAGTTCCAGTATTGTTAATTTTCACTTTTTCGTAAACAAAGTATACAAAGAGAAAATGTAATCGTAAAAAAAGAAAAGAAAAGTGAGTTAGATATTTTAAGAATCTTCTATATTTCATATTTCCCTAAATCGAAAAACACATTTCTTGAATTATGTCTATCTGTCTGTGAATACGATAAATCAAAAATGTTTTGAGCTAGATTGAAATGAAATTATTTGAAATGAAATTTGATCATGTATGATGAAATTTCATACAGGATCTGTACTCCAAATTTGTAAATTTATTTTAACCCTTTCTAGGCTGTAGGAAGTATGCTTCCCACCAAATTTGTCAATTTTTGTATGAAATTATGTAGGTTGACATAAGTTCTGACAAATTTTTTTAATAAGTCAGAAACTTAGATGCTTCAGTTCTTTATCTTACACAAAATGATGTGTCTTGATTTGTTACTTAATTATTAATTAACCAAATTAATTAATGAATCAAATTAAATTTATCTAATAAGCTAAATGAATCTCTTTTCTTATTCTATTCAAGCCTAAAAATATTTTAACATAATATGACTAGAAAAAAATGGCCCTTTATATGGTTAAAGTTTGAAGGAAATCCATTTAGTGGAATGTTATCTGTCCGGCTGTCAGAATATAATTTAACATCATAATTACGAAACAGATGGATACAATTTGGTACTCAGATTTAACATCTAAAGAGTATTGGCAAAGGGTGGACAGTTCATATTTTCATACTTTTACAAGTATGAAAACGTGATATGTCAAAAACGCAAAGATTAAAATATATGATTCTTTTTACCACAATTATGATTTTGTGACAAATCTTTATTTCAATCTGTCAGAGAAACGCCAAACAAAGCATGCATTCAGTAGTTTTTTGATTACATATAAAACGCATCACAGTAATTATTCGCCAAAGAAAAGAAAAAACATCGCCAAGGATAGCATTTAATTAGGCTCGATCATAAACTATTGCTCGCCAACGGCATGCGGTGTATCTTATCAAATATGGTGTTGACCGTATGTGCGCCTTTACTTTCTAAGTATATGATAAAATTTATCATACTTTTGAACTAAGCATGAAAAATCAAAATTGCAAAATGATTAGAATGAAAACGAAAAATATATAATATTTCATTTTCAGCTGCAAGAAAGCATTATTCAAATAGTAATCAATCATAACTGACCACCATAAATAAAACTATCTGAATCTGTGAAAGATAATTTGATTTTTTGGTTGAAGTTTATTCTAAGTAGTTATTCAGCTTCTTATTTTGGTTCGAAATAAATAAAGAAAAATAAACTAATAAATTCAATGGTAAAAAAAAACTATGATTTTTTTTCTTCTTTTTAGCTGTTCTTATTTTTTGTAACCAATTATTCCACAATGTTAAAACTGCATATAAACGTAGCACAGACAGTTCCATTTTGACAGTTTTTATTTGTTTTCTGATAAATTACCCCTTATTTCACTAACGTAGACTTTATCTTGTCTAATGATATTATCGAGATAAATGTTGCATGTGATAGCAATGTTGCCGATGCAGAATTTAAGTAATAAGAATCTCTTTTTCTTCAGAATATACTTTACATTACAAAACGGATGATGGCAACTGGCAGCACGAAAGGCTGAGCAGCGACGTCGAAAAGCACACCCTGAGGAATCTTCGCTGTGGCACAAGATACCACCTGTATATGACAGCTTCCAACAGCTTGGGAACTGGGGAACCAAGCGAAGCTGTTCCTGCACGCACTAAAGGAGCAGGTACTTTTTTTTTGTTTTCGTTGCTTATCGTTTCATGCAGACTGGAAGGCGAAACGTAATTTTATTGATTACATAAAGTTAATAATGGATATATCTTCTTACTGGTATTTGTCTCTAGAAAAACCCGTATCGTGGATAAAATAGCAGTTAAATTTATTTTCAGATCAAGCAATTTTAATTTAATATGATTTTTTTTTTTTTTCTTTTATAAAAAAATGAATGTTTCTTTTTCACTCAAACGATATAAAATTTGATTTCAGGATATATTGACTGTAAGAATGTTTAATTAATTTTTTCTGATCAGACAATTTTAATTTAATATGCATTTTTTTTTTCTTTTGTAAAAAAAAAATGATTTTTTTTTTCACTCAGACAATATAAAATTTGGATGCTGGGCAGATTGACTGTAGGAATGTTTAATTTTTTCAGATCAAGCGATTTTAATTTAATATGATTTTTTTTTTTCTTTTATAAAAAAATGAATGTTTCTTTTTCACTCAAACGATATAAAATTTAATTTCAGGATATATTGACTCTAAGAATGTTTAATTAATTTTTCTGATCAGACAATTTTAATTTAATATGCATTTTTTTTTCTTTTGTAAAAAAAAAATGATTTTTTTTTCACTCAGACAATATAAAATTTGGATGCTGGGCAGATTGACTGTAGGAATGTTTAATTTTTTCAGATCAAACGATTTTAATTTAATATGATTTTTTTTTCTTTTGTATAAGCATGAGTTTTTTTTAAATTATTTTTTCGCTCAGGTGATATAAAATTTTATTGCAGAATAGATTGACTGTAGGAATGTTTAATTAATTTTTTCAGATCAGACGATTTTAACTTAATATGAATCATTTACTTTTGTTAAAAAATGAATAAGTTTTTTTTTCACTCAGACGATATGAAATTTTATTGCAGAACAGATTGACTGTAAGAATGTTTAATTTTTTTTTTTTTTTTTTTTTTTTGATCAGAAGATTTTAATTTAATGAATTTTTTTCTTCTATAAAAATGAATGTTTTTACTCAGACGATATAAAATTGTATTGCAGGACATATTAACTGTAGAAATATTTAGTTAATTTTTTTCTCTTTAACCGGCAATTATTTAAAAGCTGAGAGTTACTTACTGTAAGATCCCCGGTAAGATTTGTAGGCGGACTTGTCAGAAAAGGAAATTAAGTATATCTCAAGAATTACTGCGAACTTTGGAACGAAATTTGATACACGTACATAAAAAGACCTGCTGAATCAAATTATTAAAAAATTCGTTCCTTTAATGGAAAGATATCGAGATAGTAGTTAATTAACTCGGTTAATTAGCTTGTCGGTTGCAAGAAACCTGTTGTTTTAATCTATTTCCATCGACACCAATTTTATGAAGCTGCAACAGTAAAACAAAGTTACAGAGGTGTCCCTTTTTTGTTGTTTTTGTTGACTACTGTACTATCGAATTCGCACTTTATTGCACTGCAGATAACTCACTAAGCCACCTGTAAATTCAACTTACTATTAAACAGATTCCACGAGTCATTTAAGCCGTAGAATACACAGTATTCTATTTTGGACACAGTCATCTTTACTACGCGTAAAATTTACATTATATGCTTTCACATGAGAATCGGTTATATGCAAATTGCAATGCACTCTTTGTATGTTCTGTTAATACTTTGATAGAGTTAGTTAGGCAGTCCTTACATTAAACCCTTAAATATTCTTTATATTATGTTCTTACATTAACCCCTTACATAAATCTCCGAATTTACTAAATCTTTTAATGTTATGACACATTCTATTTGGGATATTTGTTGTTCTTTCAATCCCTATAATAATATAAATGGCACCTGCGTTATCTAAGTTTTTTTATTCATTGTTATTTCTAATTGATTTTTATTTTATTTTTAATTACTTAATACCTATCCTTAATTCTAGATTTAAATGATAAAAATTCAGTAATTCAATGCATGGGCCAGACACCTCATTGTAAACGAAATGGTTATTAATTTACTTTATTTCAGGTCATAAAAATATGCATGGAGACATGATGTGGGTTTTGTTATTTATAACCGTTTTTCCTAAGAAATACCGTCGAATTCCGTTTATAAAAAAATGTCCTTTCAAAATTTATTATATCATCCTTTAAAAAAAACGAATTACGATAGTTATGTCTTATGATAAAACGCAAACATAAATTCCATGTTTTATAACAATAATCTGCCTATACAGTAATTGTTCTAAATTTGCTCGGATCCGAATGCTCGCGTTTTATAAATTTCCCCGATCATCATAATTGAGTTTCTAGCATTCAAAGCAATTACGGGGAATAGTTCTAGAACAGATCGTTAAAGCGCAGATTAACGGCATAATTCCGATTCATCATTCCAGAGGCTGATGAGTTACTGAAAGCATGCATTAGCGTTTGAACGTGCTTTTGTAATGCCTTTAAATTCGTTGGCAGTAATTGTTTCATACCGGCTAGATTATCCAGGGCCCCGGACTTCCATAATGGTGGAGATGATTGTCCGTTTCAGCATTAAAGGCTTTGACCTTTAGAATATATCGCCATGTATGGTGTAGTTAATATGGGAATAAGTGCTTGATTTTCAAATGCTGCTGTTTGTGATAGCCATAAAGGTATATACGGGTGCATATAGTTGTGGTGATCTTTTAAGCGTGCAAGAAAGTCTATATGGCATAATAGAAATAATACCTGGAAAACCGAGCTTTCTAGGCAGGTTTCTTTGTAAAAGATGTTTTTTCGGAGAAAATATTTAGATGCGAGGCTCATACTGATTACATATGAATGTTTTTCAATCTTACATGTACCTTACCAATCTTTCCTTTTCAATCTTACCTAAAGGCTTTGACCTTTAGAATATATCGCCATGTATGGCATAGTTAATATGGGAATAAATGCTTGATTTTCAAATGTTGTTGGTTGTGACAGCCATAAAGGTATATATGGTTGCATATAGTTGTGGTTATCTATTAAGTGTGCATGAAAGTCTATATGGCATATGGCATAGTAGAAACAATATCTGGAAAACTGAGCTTTCTAGGCAGGTTTTTTGTAAATGATGTTTTTAGAACAAAATATTTAGATACGAGGCTCATACTGATTACATATGAATGTTTTTTCAATCTTACCTGTATATGAACTGGCCAATTAAATAAAAAAAAGCATGAATACACTTAGTTTAACATTTTATTCGAAGCAATCTGCTATATTGCAGTATTCATTTTACAATTTATGTACTGTCGCTACTTATATTTTTGAACTATTTTTGAACTTTCACTCACTTTCACCATGGTGAAATCGGGTACGAGATGATGCTATATAATATTGACAGCAGGAGAGCAGATGGAAAAAGGCTCTAATATTTAGTTATAAAAAAATGTATGATTTTTGTGTAAAATCATGCTTTTTCAGGAAAGATACCTATATAGATAAACTTAAAAAGCAAAACTTCATCTAAATACAAAATTTGATCCAAATCCGAGCCGTTTCCGAGATATATGAAATAAATTTATGCATATACAAGAAATACTCGTTTAAAATTATAAGATAGTGCAGTAACTCATAAAAGAACGGTGCTCGTGGGAGTAGCATACCTTAAAAACTAGCTGCCTTTGGCCAGGGCTCAATACAGACGAACTATTGGAGGAAGGGGGTTATTTGCTCAAGAATATAGTTTGGGAATGTAAACTTTCTAGTGGGGTTTAGGTATCAATAAATAGCGCTAAATCGCCCTGGGATGAGACGTTTGGGATTACACTGAGTCATTACACGTCGCGTAATTTCATTTTAAATGCAAAGTTAGAGCGGATATTTTCAAACTTTAGTGAACTAATTTTGTAGGATGTAAAAAAGTATAAGTGTAAATGGCGACTTAACCCTTTCTAGAGCCGTGGGAAGTATGCTTCCCACCAAATTTATCAATCTTTGTATGAAATTATGTAGGTTGGCATAAGTTCTGACACATTTTTTTAGTAAGTCAGAAACTAAGATGCTTCAGTTCTTTATCTCAGATAAAATGATGTGTCTTGATTTGTTACTTAATTATTAATTAACCAAATTAATTATGCAAATTAAATTCTACTAATAAGCTAAATAGATTCCTTTTCTTATTCTAATTTCAAGCCTAAAAAATCTTTTAACATAATATGACTAGAATAAAATGGCCCTTTAAAGGGTTAAAGCTTCTTATTTCAATTTATAGTAAATTAGAGCAAGTATTTTCAAACTTTAATGAACTAATTTTGTAGGACATAAAAAAAGTATCAGTGTAAATGGCGACTTAAAGCTTCTTATTTCAAGTTACAATAAATTAGAACAGATATTTTTCAAACTTTATTGGACAAATTTCGAAGGAAATATAAGAAAGTATCAGTGTAGATAGTTATTTAAAGTTTCTATGATTGCCAACTGTCAACATTAAATCTCCACCAAACATAAAACAATCTATATATCATATACAGAATTATATAAAAATAATATAAAAACAGGCTGATCGGCAGAGTTTAGTCCTTTAAACTCCTTAAATAAGGTCCTTAAAAATATAGTATTGATAGAAAACAGGCTAATAAGTTTTGCAGATAATCGCAAAAGGAAAAGAGATCATGAGAGCAGAAAATCATAAAATCTAATGGCCTTTGGCCAGGGATGAATACAGATTTACCAAAAAAAAAACAGAAAATGTTAGTTCAAGATAATAACCAACAAATGTAGTTTTTTTTTTAAGAAACCGAATGGAAACCAAGTTTATGGAGAAGAATAATGAAAATATCAGAAAGTGAACATATTGCGTGCCCCGGTCAAGTGTGTATATGATGAAAATGTTTCAGTTTTATCTATATATAATATAATGCATGTATAGATAAAATTGAATATATAAGCGCATACTTTGATGGCACTTATATATTTAATTATTTTACATCTGTGACAACCACACTTAGAAAGCGCTTTCCTAGTGGCCACAGTACAAGAAACCTATACAGAAAACAAGGGGCTGGATGGCTATTGGTTAGGTATCAGCTCCGGACCGAAGGTTCCAGGTTCGAGACTCGATTCCACAGAAGAACCGTCATATAAACGGATATGATACACATTAAATCTATTGGAACCCAATGTCCTCCAGCAGGTGTGGTGTGGAAGTTTGGAGATGGCAGTTCCAGCTCATGTATCATCCTCATCATCCGACCGCAGTTAAAAATTACGAGGTTTGTCCCAAAATAGCCCTATTGTTGCTTTAAAAGGGAAAATAAATATAGCTAAACCAAACCCATATAGTATACATTGCAGTGTCCCTCAGTACTGTACGAGGTTGTTATAAAGACGAAAATGCTCGTCGTACACATACGACGCGCATGAGCGCAATATGTCAAGCAAGACCCCCCCCCCAAAAAAAAAAGTTAAGACTTGGAAAATTTAAGACTTGGAGAGCTAATAGAAGAAGCGAAATTTAAAAAATCTCAAACGTAAGTGATAAAATCAAGCAAAAAAAAAAATTTGAAAAAATGACCCAGAAATTGGACAGCTGTTTAAGAAACCGAATAAAAAAATTCGGTATGTTATCGAAAAAGACAATCGAAAGCAATGGGAAATAAATTTGGGAAAATAAACAAAAACTGGAGAGTTGATTGAAGAAATTTGTGAAGAAAACTAGATAATGTATCAAAGGAAAAAGCCAAAAAGCCTGAAACATGAATGACAGAATCAACCAGAAAGATGAGAAAGTTATCACAGAAAAAAGGCAAAAATATCAGATTATAATAGAAAATAGCTAAAAAATTGGAAAATAATAGAAGAAAACAGCAAAACAAAAGGATAAATATGTGTATCCATATAAAAGAATGGGTAAGTTATGTCAGATTATTACAGTACAAGGCAATAAAAAATAACTTAAAAATTAGAAAATTCTAACCAAAAATTCAGAAAGAATTAATTAAAATATCGGAATAAAACAAATAGAAAGTTTGTAAATAATACTCAACTATCTTCGGGACTTAAAATATTCCATAAATTATCGTAGAGAAGCATTATCGTAAGAAACAGCAAAAAATTGGGAAGTAATCGAAGAAATCACCTGAAAAAAAAGAATAAGAAAGAAATGTGTTGAGAATATCAACCAGAAGAATCGGTAATTTATCCAAAAGTACAAACATAAATATCAGTATATTACAGCATGAGACAACCAAAAAAATCAGAAGTTCGAAAATTCTATCCAAAAAAAATCGGAAAGAACCAATTAAAACATCGGAATAAATTATCTATAAAATTTGTAAATAATACTCAACTATGTTCGCGACTAAAATTATTCCATAAATTATCGTAGAGAAGCATTATCGTAAGAAACAGCAAAAAAATTGGAAAGTAATCGAAGAAACCTCCTGAAAAAAAAGAATAAGAAAGAAATGTGTTGAGGATATCAACCAGAAGAATCGGTAAGTTATCCAAGAGCACAAACATAAATATCAGAATATTACAGCATGAGACAACCAAAAAAAAATCAAAAGTTCGAAAATTCTATCCAAAAAAAATCGGAAAGAACCAATTAAAATACCGGAATAAATCATCTATAAAGTTTATAAATAATACTTTGAGACTATAAAGTATTTCATAAGTATTTAATAAACGTATCTACTACCACCAACAATCATCTTTTTCACAACAACAGCAACAGCTTAGATAAAACCACCTTTTACTCGAAAAAAGTTCCATCCACCGAGTAGAAGTCCTGATAAGAACACGCAGAAACCCATCAAAAGTGCAATGATTAATCGAAGCATTTCTTTCGAACGCCGTGATCGATACCGGCCGTAATCACTTGTGTGCTTAATGCATAATCGCGAGGGGGAGGGGGGAGGGTCCCTGATCGAGAGAGGCTTGCATAACGAGCTTGCCACAACAGCTTGCAACCAAAGCCTAATGTAACCAACTGTTGGGGCTTATCTTCTTTTTTGTCCCACGTGATCGATAGCATAGACCGTCCAATCTATCAACGCATCGACGCAAGTCTACTTTTTGTTGTTGCTGTTGTATTAATTGCGAATTTACCTGTTCAGATTCAGGAAGAAAATAAGAGGTTGACAATCTGTTGCATCTCCCTCAACAGGAAGATACTTCGAAGAATTTCCCTTTCTTCAGTTTTTACTTTCTCCTTAGGAAATTTATAAACAGAAAGTACAACTACACACGAGAATTCCACTTCGAAGTTTTGGTTAATCTTTATGATTTAAACTTAGCTGAATTAAAGAAAAAACACACACACAATTTGGGAATTACTTTTAAATGCATTTGAATACTATTATTGAGATAACGCTAAGACAAGTTATTCTTCGTTTCAGTATTCTGAGATTACCACTTTTCGACGATTCTATCTCAATAAGGGATGAGATCCTGGAGGATGAGTGCATTTCCGGAATTTTTTTATATTCTTGGACATTGATTTCCGCCCTTTTGGATATTTTTTTCGGTCAATTTTTTGTTCACATGTATGTTGTTGTCGTTGCATTTCTGACCGTATTAATTTAATTCAAAATTTATTTATTTTATTTTCGCGAGTAATCTTCTTTTACTTTATTGTTAAATGGAAACATCTTCTACTTTCGTTTTTCCTCTCACCCCTATTTTGACTGATTAAACCCGTCCTAACGCATGAGCAAAAGCTCGGAGGGTTTTAGAGTCCGTTGGCAAACAATAACTACTTAGACTCGTTCGGAAAAATCTTAAGAACCGAACCACCGCAACAACATTGTCGAGAACTGATACTAAGTCCTTAGAGCTATCACCCGCCAGGTATAACCCCTCCCGTGGGAGATACGTCCTATCATCAGTAGGAGCTAGCTAACCCCCCCCTCATTTCTATACCCACACGGGTTCCAAAAAACCAACCACCATACAAGAAGATACTCATCCTCAAATCTGAAGGCTCCCTCCTTACAGGCAACTTTTCAATATTTTGACGATTTCAGTAATTTATTTTTATTTCATATATGAAAAGGCAAAAATATTTTTAAAAACTATGAACTTGTTCCTTAACAAAATTATTTCGTCCCTTTTTTAATGCCTGAGACTTCAAAATACTGTAAAATAAGATCAGTTGAACCTCTAAATAATCAGATACCAAAATTTGTAAAATCGGAATTAATTTGTGGACAGAAATGCGCTGTACCATTCCCAATGATAAGATATAATTTAAACGTAAACAGCAGAGCAATTATTTTAATAGCAATGAAAGCGAGCAAACAAATGCTTAAAGAAATGTGTAAAGCGTTTCATTACCATAAAGAATCAATAGTTTCAAAGCCCCACTGTTAAAGAAACTTTTCCAAACACACGACCTGAATTGAAAGCTTTTAACCTCATTTAAAGCTTCCAGGATACCCTATTTCGAACTGAATGCAATTTAAATGTAAAGTGTCTGGGGAAAATAAATGCTACCTATAAATTACTCAGTCAGACAAAGTGTCCCGCCGTGGCCAACTGCAGGAGATAAATTTTCGCAATTCGAATTCGCAGCACGGTAATTGTCAAATCAGCTGAATGTATCGATTTCAGCTGTCAACTAAATGAATGGGTAACATTTGGCGACGCTACTTCTGCAGAAAAAGAATTGCAAAGTGAATTAAAAAGCTTTGTCTCCTTTCAATCAAGTCCATAACTAGTTTCGCAAAGTATTGTTTATAAGGTTAAATATTGTGTTGAAATTATACTAAATTGTATTTGCTGTAAATTGTAAATTTTATTTAAGTGTACGTGCCGAGTTTTGTTTGTAATTTTAAATATTGTATTGAAATTGTGCTAAATTAAATGTAATCTAATTAACGCTTAATTTAGTGTGTGTGTGTGTGTGTGTGTGTGTGTGTGTGTGTGTGTGTGTGTGTGTGTGTGTGTGTGTGTGTGTGTGTGTGTGTGTGTGTGTGTGTGTGTGTGTGTGTGTGTGTGTGTGTGTGTAAAACTTTCATTAATAAAAGTCTCTACTGTTGCAGAATTTGCATAAATGCGCAAATATAGATCATAAATATATTACTAAAAGATTTGCACCATTCTGAGTGTGGTAGTAGAAAAAAATATATTTGCTGGACATATATGCCTGTAATGTTTGCTGTAAATGACAGCAAATGCATCCCTTCTTATATAAAAAGGAAGAGTGAGGGGTGTGGGAATGTACTGACACAGTAAATGTATTTATTATAAGCTTAAACGAGCAATTCTTGTATATATATATATATATATATAATTCATGCATCTCGGAAATGGCTCTAACAATTTGAATCTAATTTTATATTTAGATAAGATTTCGCTTTTTAAGTTTATCTATATAGGTGCCTTTCTTGAAACAATGCGATTTTACAAATACATATATGTAATGATATTTTAATTCTAATTTCAATTTAACTAATTTCCAAGATTTTATCTTAATTTAGCCCATAGTAACTTCATTCTAAAAATATTCTCTTATTTCGTGATCCAATTCCCCTAACTTTTTAATTAATTCCTCTGTAAAACTAATGCGCCATCAGTATCAGTATCAGAAAGTGATACTTCCGTTGCCCTTGTCAAAGGTCAACATATGTATTCCATCGGCACGTAGCCGGAACTCCTCCTATGTTATATAAGACTAGTGGTCATTTGTTCGTCCCTCTTTTCTTACTTCTGCTTTTGTGGCGCGCTGAGTCTTCTTGTAAATAATTATGCTTTCCTAGATGGTGGTAGAGAGAAAATAAAACGAAATTAAAAATACAATGCCTCGTCTATGTCTTCAAACCTGCCTTCTGCTGCAAACAAAATAATGTTACATATATATATAATATAACTATTAGGGCCTTTTTCTATCTGCTCTCTGCTCTCATGTTGTCATATAGCGCTCTCTCGGACCCGATTTCACAATGGTAAAGCAGATTTGAAGCTCAGAAATATAAGTAATGATAGATAAACTGTAAAGTGAATTCTGTAATATAGAAGATGGTTTCGAATAAGATGTTAAACTGAGTGCATTCATTCTTTTTTATACATAAATGATCCGTTCATATACAGGTAAGATTGAAAAAACATTCATATGCAATCAGTATGCGATTCCTATCTAAATATTTTCTGCGAAAAAGCATGATTTTATACCAAAAAAAAAAAAAAACTGCTGAGTTAAGCTCGGCCTTCCTAATACTGCTAATATATGGGGAAAAAAAATTAATTACGGTGCACCATATCTGATATTCCATAAAATGACGTAAAACATCTATTAATAAATATCACTTCATCTACAGAAACAAAAAAAAATTATTTATATACAATATCTGCAGTGGATTTGTCAGATTAGAAATGACCATTGCCTCAAAAAATATTTCACTACAATTAAAATGTTGTATTTGAAAAATTCCATTATCAAAAAAAGAAAAAAAATTAATTTCCCAAATTTTTTAATTGCATTTTGAAAAATTATAGTCTTACTTTTTGACTTCTAATAAAATGAAACGAATATATATTAAAGAAAAAGGAATTCCACGACAGCAATATAAATAATTATTTTTTTTAAAAATAATAACTTTGTTTTTAAAGCGGAATAAAAAATCTAAAATTATATCTTCCAGTTCTATATAAGATATTGTCCTGAAAATCAGTATTTGAGAATTTTTAAAAATCACATCTTCAAATTTTCAGGGCGATATTATTTTAGGGCTACCTATAAAAGAACTATAAGTAAAAGATCTTATATCTTTTAATGTGTTTTAAAAACTTGGTAAGTAAAAAAATTACTCGAGAAGCAAATGCATCCCTTCTTAAACAGAAGGTAAGGGAGAAGAAATCTAATGATTCAGAATATGTATATGCTAATATATTAGAATTAAAAATGAGACGTAACATATCTATTATTCCGCAACTTGACGTAACACGGTTAAGAATAAATATCACTTCACCAACAGAAGTAGAAAAAAAATTTACTAATATACAATAAATCCAGTGCCTTTGTAAACAAAATATATTTTGTTATAATATATACCACTCCTTTAGTGGAATTTGATATCTATTGGCACAGAATTTACAGAATTCATCACTAAAAAGTTAAAATTACAAATTATATAAAAGAAAGTAAAGCCAGCACTAATCATTTCAATATTAGGGATATAAAACTGATATCAAAAGTAAAATCACTAATATTAAAAGAAAAAAATCGTTGCTTTAATTTGTTTAGGTATTCTAGTAAACAAGCATATAAAAAAATATAACTATATCGATGGCAAAAAAGAAAAAGAGCAGTTAAACCTTTTCAGCGAAAATTTAAATTTTTCTTCAAAAATTTCTATTTTATTATCAGCACGTTTCACTTAAATAACCATTTTTGACTCTAAAAAAATTGAAAAACTATTTCCACTCTTGATATATGTCTTACTTGAGTCTTAAGTTCTTGCTGTTTACTGGTAATTAGAGTGTTGAAACCATGTAGCTCCACATAAATCTAATAAAATAGCTAAATTTCTTTTCCAAGCTGAAAAATGGAGCTTCGGACTACCCAAGGAAACCTTCTTCTCATAATTAAATCTTGGCTTGAAAAATTATCTCCAATAAATAATAATTCATGCCAAGCAAACATGTTTTAAGAAGTCATAAATTTTTCCCTTTTTTAAGCGATGTTTTGAAAGATAAATATTTTTAATGAGCGTATTTATAACGATACTTAAAACATGTCTTGAGGCATCCAATTTATATATAATATCAATTCATTTTCTTTCTAATCCTTAGTCTAGTGTATCTTTGATAGAATTTGAAAAAATATTAATAGGAAAGATTAATCATACTGAGAAATTTATTAATACAGATTAAATTAAATCCGGCTCATTTCTGAAAATTATTACATATAATTTTCTCTCTAAATTATTGTTATTATCAGCTTATCATTTCTAAAATTATTATTATCTTTCATTTTTATTTAATTATCGTTTGCAAGCATGTCATCGTTTTGAACTGATGTAGGTATATTTATTATAAGAAATAATTGTCATTAATTTTAAAATATCAGAATATCATTTATTTTTTAAAACAATCTTTCATTCATTTTTTTTCTATTGGAGTAAATTTCGTATTCTAATTTACAGAATCAACATAATCAAGCATAAAAATTGTTTTATATCTCTTCATTATCTTTGTACAATACTGTTTCATTTTTAAATATGCTTCCCTTTGGTTTTATTAAAGGTCAATTTTTTTATTTGATTGTTTTCATAATTTTTTTTAAAAAAACTGTTTATTTATTTTTTTTTTGTTGTTGTTGTTGTAGTTCTAGTGACGATGTCAAATTTGAGCTTTTATTGAAAATTGCAACTATATGCAATCATTAATGCCAAAAAATAAAAATTGTTTATTTTAATTTGTTTTCAAAATAAATTCTTTACCTGATTTAACTACTTATGTTTCTAAATTTTATAAACTGAAATTCAGAATAGATTTTTTTATTTATTTAATCTAATTTAAAATAAATAACAAATTTGTAATAAAATAAGATTTGCTAACACAATCTTGAATAAATAGCTCAATAAAAAATTTTCATGTCCACTAGTTATTAAAAATCTCAAATATAAAGCTTTAATAATTGTTATTCAAAGTTAATCATTGTTTTTTTCATTTTTATTGGTACGAAAGCCATATTTGGCTATAGTACACCTTACAAAAGTTAAGTTCTAAAAGGAGATTATTCAGAGCTACGAGATTTTTAACACCTGCCTCTTCGGCAGTTGAAATCTATCTTACCTTCTTAAAATGGGATTCTGACAAAGAAATGAAGCCTTAAGAGCTCGAATCAAATAACACTAACAAAATTGTGGTAAAAATATGCATAAAATTTTACGGAATACTTAGTTAGAAGGAAAAGTTTCACGCATTTTGAAAACGTCAGAATAATGTGCGATATTTCCTATAATATGTATTTTAAATTATAAAAATAGTTTAAAATAAACATGTAATGTGTTGAAAATGCAGTTGATCTTTTGTTTACGAGTATGGTATACGTTAAATAAACCTCGTATATTGTTGTGAAAGTATTGTTAGGAGGACGTAAAAGTCCAGAAAGAAGTTGCTAACTCAAGTGTCATCCTTGTCTTCTAAACATAGTTTAAAATTAGAAGGTACATCCTAAAGTAGCTATTGTGCAGTCTCAAAAAAGAATATAATTCTAAGAAAACTATTGAAATTACAAATTTTAATTTTTCGAACTCATTGAGCATCGAAACGCCTGAAACGCCCTTTCAAGTAAAGTATGACCATTTCCAAGTGAAATAAATAGCGAAATCATTTTCTTATACAAATCCTCTTAATACCTATTAGTTAAAGCGTGTTTTCTTTTATAATAACCGTTTAAGAATATGTTATTATTGCGTTTATCGGAGACAGATATGGAATTTCTCTATAAAATTTATCCATATAAGAGGATCCTAGATAACTGAATATTCTGAAGTCCAGACGTTCTGATTTAGGAGTCAACGGTAATATCAAGATACAATAAGCTTTATACTATCTTTTTCCTTCTATGTTCAGTTGAAAGTCATGAATATTGTCTAAATTTTTTTTAGCATTCTTTAAGTATAGGAAGTTTTGGATTTGAACAATTTTTATTTATTTTTAGTTTCCCCAACAACTTTTGAAAGTATAATACACGCAATACAAAGGACAACATTCTTCACAAACAAAATTCATTTGAAAGCATTTGTTACTCTAATGTTGTTTTTTTTCCAAACTTTCCGATTTGAAAGTTTATATCCTTTAATATATATTTTCTATGAATCGCACGTGCCTATAAAAAAAACAAAATATAAGTTTTTGTTTGAAAATATATGCATTTTCCATATGTTAAAAATAAAAATATGAAAAACATTTGAATAGAATCTGGAATTATTCTGTTTACCATAGCATCCAATATTTTAATAATTTTCATCAAATAATTTTTATTCCACGTATATCATTGGCATAAAACACAAGAACGGTCAAACTTCAGCAGACTTTATTTTACATGCCATGAGGGATAACTGCCACGGTCACGCGATTTGCGCATAATAAAAGTTTTATGCACGTTAACCCTGCATATATTTATGTCCCATTCACTGAGAAAAATACAAGTAAAATTTTGTTAGTTTTTTTTTTCCCCACCCTCTTCAGAATTTTTAGAAATGCCATTCACAAACATGGTATTACTGCTTGTTCGGAATAGTGAACGATTCTTAAAAGAACAATGCAGCAATTCTTGCATCTTTTTGGTGCCATTTGTGCTGTTTTCAGCTGTCATTTGGAAACAAGAATGGGCGAATGAAATGCCCATGAAGGGTGTCATTGTGTTGTCAAAGTTTATTTGAAATGTATTGGAAAAGAAAAGTGTATTAAAGTCGTTGAGAGTTGCATATAAATACTGGAATATCGATCGATTTCTTCTCCAATAAAACCTCGGCGAAAATAGGGAATTTATAATTTATACATAAAGGGTGTCCAAAAATTAACGCAAAATTTGAATTTACCATCATTAGGACAGTAAAGTGTTAGCAACAGTATTAAAAAAACATTTCAACTCATACATCAAAATATTCAATCGCATGCTTTTGCTAATGTAAAAATTAAATAAAAAATTACTTTTTTTTATCATTAATTCCGAAATAGGATTTTTATTTTCACTTGTATTTCATAATATATGAACTTTTAATTTGGGTCCACAATAATTTGTTGCAAAATGATTCAATTAAAGTCCTATTTTTAATTCTTATGAAATAAACTGAAATTTTAAAAAATACATTCCATATTAATATTTTAATAACCTAAAAAAATGAACAATCTTGGCGAGAAAACTGGACGCCAAAGGCAGCTAGTATTTATTAATGTAGCATAAGCGCTTAATAAATGCCGTGTTTTTTGTTTAACGTATTATTTTAGAAGCGTCATGTTTATTTTCGGATGGAATAATATTACGGAATAAAAATAAAGGTGACTCAAAGTCGGGTTTTGAGTCCTAAATTTTCCTCTATACCAACAAAAGGGTCCATCAAGTCTAAAGAGTCTAAAAATTTAATTTGGGTGTCGTGAACAACTTCCATCGGTAGTTTCAATCTTGCTATTAGTATTGAAATAATAGGTAGATTTCTATCGGGAAAAAATTTTCAGTTCTTTACCTATCATGGTCTTTAGAACTCAAAACCACATTTTGTTAAACATTTATATGCTTATATATATATATATATATATATATCCTATTAACTTGATTCTAATACTTTAGTATATATATATATATATATTAGAGTAATTTTGTTTAAGTTTTAAATGGTTTGGAGTAAGTTGTTAGAAATGCAAAAATATTGAATATGCGATAAGATATGACTTAAAAATAATCAGGTAAAAAGCATTTTCGTATTTCAAACACAGATCTTAATAATTTAGCATAAAAAAAATAATGTTAAATATTAAATAAAATATCTAATTATTAATTCTAAGCAATAATAACTTGAATTAACTAGAATTAAATGATTAAATAATAGCTTTAGATGTTGTTTAAAGTAAAAATAAAAAATCATTTTAAATTTAAGACTCCTAACTTAAGATTATAATTGCTTACCTTCTGTGGAAAAGGAACTGTGGAAATATGCGGTAAGATATGACCTAAAGAAAAACAGATAAAAAAAAAGGTTCCAAAATTGCAAACACAAATTTTAAATGATATTAAACATGATATTCGATATAACAATAAAAATTCTATATAATAAAGTCATATTAACGAAAATGATATTATTTACTGTTATTAAACAATAAGAACTTTTTGCCTTAAAATTAAATTAAATGATTAAATAATAATTATAAATGACATTTAAAGTAAAAAAATAGTTTTGAATATAAAATTCTAAATATTATGATGGCTTATAATGGTCTATCACAATTCATGAAAAAAATTAAGGAATAACAACTTTTTGCCTTAAAATTAAATTAAATGATTAAATAATAATTGTAAATGATATTTAAAGTAAAAAAATAGTTTTGAATATAAAATTCTAAATATTATGATGGCTTATAATGGTCTAACACAATTCATGAAAAAAATTAAGGAATAACAACTTTTTGCCTTAAAATTAAATTAAATGGTTAAATAATAATTGTAAATGATATTTAAAGTAAAAAAATAGTTTTGAATATAAAATTCTAAATATTATGATGTCTTATAATGGTCTATCACAATTCATGAAAAAAAATTAAGGAATAACAACTTTTTACCTTAAAATTAAATTAAATGATTAAATAATAATTATAAATGATATTTAAAGTTAAAAAAAAACGTTTTGAACATAAAATTCTAATATTTTTTTATTTTTTTTTCATGAATTAGACCATTATAAGTCTTACATGATCGTGATAATAAGTCTGAATCAGAGGTCTGATTTTAGATTAAATGACTTCATTATAAATATCAAGTATAACCATGGAATTTTTTTCAAATACAATTTAGTTGTCGGTTATTTTTGACAGAAATTCCGTCTAAGAGTTAAGCGAGTTATTCTCCACGATATAAGTCCAATAAGCCTTAATTTCCCTATTTTCAAGTTTATGACTTAAACTCGCCATTTTATAATCTCAACAATCCACTTTATTGTTCTTTGCTCTATGCTAATACCTCAGTAATGTATTCCAGACACGAAAACAAACAAAAGTAGAGTTCATTCTTTTCGCTCTACAAATCTTTTAATTGCTTAAACACCCTATAAGAAGAAACTGGAAAGAAAAGAAGTTTCATGTAAGTTTCCGTTATAAACATTTTATAGGATTAGCAAACTTGGCGCTGAAATTTCCAAAAGAAAAAGATGAGACGGAAATGAGATAAAACCAAGTCGGAAATGAGATGAGACCAACACGGAAATAAGATTAGCCACAAGGCTTATTTTAGGTCTCATGTTTAGGAAAGTGACTGTACTTTTTTATTTGGAACTTAAGCCCAGAGAAATACCAAAAAGGATAATTTTATCTTTTCCTAAGAATCAAGTTCATTTTTTTTTTTGAAAATTTCCTCTTCACTTGGTTTTATCTACGAGAAATTCTATTATGGACATACTTATTCAAAGTCTAATTAGAATTAGAATTTTATTCGCTTTCTAGGATTAATTAGATTTAATGCTCGCATGTAATTTTTTTTTTTTTTTTTGAGCAACCCATTAATTTTTATTTAAAAAACAAATATAAAGAGATTCCAGCCAAACATGCACGGCATTAACAAAAAATTATGCATAACGCTAGGTAAATTAATCGTGAAAAAAGTTCTGCATTTTCTTTGGTGTTCTAATTTGTATGGATTACATTGATTGCGTTGCATCTCACTTTATGGAAGAAAATTTAATTCATTTTAAAATTATGGAATTCTTTAAATATAATTTTTTTTTAAAAGCACACTTTGAAAAGTAAACTTAAAAGTAATAAATAACGAGATACAAAACAGAAAAAAAAACCAATTTTGAGGCACTGAGAAGATATGTACTAAAATAAATCGGAAATTTAATCACATTAATAATAAATTATAATTTTGAAATTAATATTTATGAGTTTAATATGTTTTGTTTCTATTTCCTTACCGTATTTTCTGCAACTCTTAGTATTTCTATGTTATTTATTTGTCCTTTATATTTTAAATTGAAATAATGTAATTCTATAATATTTTATAGAATTACATTATTTCAATATTTCAACATTTATTTATCAATTATTTAATTATTTTTAATTTAATTTTGATTTGATATTAAGCAGTGACTTTGAGAGAGAAAAATTATTGCAATGTTCTAAAATATTTAAAGTTATAATATACATTTTTTTATAATCATAATTTATATTTACAATTTTAATTCTGTTTTTTTTTTTTGTTTTTTTATAACTACTTTAATATAATCATTTTTGTTAAATTTATAATAAAAATGATTATATTTTAATAATTTATCATCTTTAATTTAATAATCTTTTTATTAAATTTATGAAAAAGTGATTATATTTTAATATATAATAATATTATATTTTTGATTAAAAAACAGAATAATATACGAAAAAAAACCCGTTTTCTAAAATTCAGTTCCCTTGAAATCTTTAAAAGTAGTAGATACTTTTCCTTAAGAATATGGAGATGGCAAAAAAATCCTAAAAGAAACTAATGTCTGAAATCTATACGGTACTTAAAATTTTACACTATGAAAAATTATGCCCTAATGAATATAAGAAAAGAGTCCCTATACATGCATTGAGAATAATTCATTAAAAAAGTGATTATAAATTTTTTGGTAAGCCCTCATTTAATCCCTTAGCACATGAATTTAACATTTATTGGATTTTTACAACCATCATCACTGGCGTAAAATTTTATAACAAATGTTTGTAATGATATCTCTTAATTTAAATTCCAATAAATTTCTTAATTTTTATCTTAAATTAGTCTATTTTAATTTCATTTTAAAGTGTTCTCTTATATCCATATCCAATTCCCACTTTCTTATTTAATTATTTTTAATACCTCCTCTAGAAAACTGATGATT
The DNA here is from genome assembly GCF_947563725.1 of Argiope bruennichi. Classification (NCBI taxonomy): domain Eukaryota; kingdom Metazoa; phylum Arthropoda; class Arachnida; order Araneae; family Araneidae; genus Argiope; species Argiope bruennichi. The sequence continues at coordinate 42,676,497 of NC_079161.1, read as the reverse complement.
TTCATATTTCCCACACTCAGAGCGAAGGAATAAAAAAGACATTTTTTTAAAGATTCCTAAGATTCCCTTACCTAAATCGACACGTGGCTAAGAAATACCTATCAGAATCACTGAAGGGATAAATTTACGTCTCTTTTGCTTTTGTGTAGCGATGTGACTCATGTTTCTCTTATCGCTTTTTCTCTGTACTAATTATGCCTCTCGGAATGGCAAAAAAAAATCAAAATTAAAATTTTTAAAAATTTCGTGTTTTCGGCTACGCACTGTTAAAGTATGTTCACAGTCATATACAATACATTGAGTGTTAGACAATATCAAAATTTTTATATTTAGTCAAACGATCAGATCGCAGCTAAGAATTAGACACTGCTAAGAAACGTTTGTATCAAATTGTATCAAAATATGTATAAATGTAAATATGTATGTAAATATGTATCAAAAATAGTATTTAAAATTAAAATTATTGATAAGTTTCACTGATTTTTTAGCAGCAACAACTAATTATCAAATAACAACAATAACAAGAAATGATTCTTAAAATACTTTACATCTGATTTTGTAAGCATTTTATATTCGTGTAGCAATTGCCGTGTCAATTTAGTAATAAAAACGATCAAAATTCCATTTTAATAATAACAAATCGATTGGTACTTCATGTTTTTAAAAATTTTGTTTTCATTTACAGAATTTCCCATAACAAAATTATCTTTTTCGATATTCTAGTTATAAACTCTAATGCGTTTTGTTTATACATTAAATTTTAATTATAATAATTTTTGAAAACTTTTATTATTTGCTTTATAACAAAAGTATAAAAAAATGTATGATAAACATATGAGTTCAATTCAATAGAATGTTTTTTATTATTCTTATTATTTTCTAAAAATAAAACTTTTTTATTATTTTTTATTAAAAATAAAGTTTTTCGTGTAACAAAAAACTGATAATTTTAATCGATACAATTCGCAATATATAACTATTTAACTAATAATTTATAACTCTGTTATGTGGCTGAAACTTCTGGTTTATTTTTATAGTATATTTTTATTTTTATTATATATATGTTTGTTCAATTCAATACAAATTCTCTTTATTCTAGTTATTATTTTTTTTAAATAAAACTTTTCATTAAACAAAAAGCTGATAATTCTTGTCGCTGCAATTAGCGATATATTTGACTTATAAACTACTTAACTTTTTACAATGTCATGTGGCTGAATCTTCTGGTTCAATTTTTATGGTATATTTTTATTTATGTGGATTCAATTTAATACAAATTCTTTTTATTTTTGTTATTATTCTTTAAAAATAAGACTTTTCATGAAATAAAAAGCTGATTATTCTAGTCCTTGCAATTCTCGATATCTATGCCGTATAACTACTTAACTTCTTGCTAAGGCATGTGGGTGAAACCGTTTTTTTATTATGCTGTATAATTGAAACCTTTTTTTTACGTGTGATTTGCTAATATTAAGCACATAATGCCTTTTAGCTCCTATGTCGCCACAAGGGTCGGTCTTTCTCCAACCCAACAGTACCTCAGTCACCTTGAAATTGGGCGCGTGGCAGAGTGGGGGCTGCCCAATCCGTCACTTCGCCGTGCAGTATCGCCCGAAGAACCAAATGCAGTGGACTGTCATTCAAGACAAACTGGACATGCCAAGGGACACGTATGTTGTCAGGCATCTCTCGCCGGACAGGGATTACGTTGTCATGGTAACGGCCCACAGCGAGGCTGGACTCACGCAAGGAGAGTATTTCTTCAGAACACTTCATGCATCCCAAGCAGGTGGGTGATGTTGTATTTTCTCTTCTTTTTTTCCCCCACATGAATTGTTTGGTCATAATGAACTGGAGCAAAGTCATATTCACTTTTTTGATTTATTAACTCACAAAATAAAAATGAAAGATATTTCACCATGAAAATTCATTTTGGTCTTTAGAAGAATAAAAAATAATCATTTTTGAGAGTTTATTTCTTTCTCACAAGGTTGAATTGAACATAATATTAGGGTGTCCCAAAAGTTTCTTTCTCATTGCATTATAATGGCCTTATCTGACTCTACTTGTGCAAACAGGCAGGCTTATCTATTAGCGGTCTATGTCATCGGTTTCAGTCGTACCAGAGCTCTACTACACCCAAAAAAAGTTTTTCTGTCCATTTGTTGAATTGGAAAGGCGTAATTTTCTACGAACTCCTTCCTCAAGGTGAAGCAATAAACTCTCCGAAATACTGTCATCAACTGGATCAAATGAAAGCTGCCATAGCAAAAAAACGACCAGAATGAATGAACCGACGAGGCGTTGTTTTTCATCATGAACAACGCGAGACCATATATTGCATTAGTCGTAAGCGAGAAGCTCTTACCATTTTATTGTGATGTTTAACAGCATCCTGTGTACTCTCCATATCTCGCTCCATCTGATTATTACTTTTGCTGTCACTAAAAAATTCTCTTCGCGATAAGCGCTTTAAATCCATCAGCGACATAAAAGCGCACCTCCAGGATTACTTCTTCTCCAAAACACAACAATTTTGGAAAAAAGATATAATGAGGCTTCCTGAGAGATGGAAAAATGTAATAGTGAAAAAGGGTTCTTATATAACAAAATAATTTCTTAAACAGTAAATGTTATGTATTCATTTCATATTAGAAATAGGAAAGAAACTTATGGGGCACCCTAATATAACTTATGTGTCTCAAAAAACATCTCTCTTATGATATTTTTTTTTCTTATTAATAATCTATCCTTTGATATTAAAATGCAGGGTGATTCATTAAGAAGTATATGCTATCAATGCACTATAAATCAAGAACAATGTAAGGTATAAGTCATCTGTAACAGAATTGTATGGGATTATTTTAAGCTTTGTTATGGACACTCGAAGATGTTCCATGTGTGACCCCTTAAAAGGGGCCTTACACTTTCTTTCTGGACACTGCACAAAACAAATTTACTTTAGGGGAATCTTGCATGTGTTGTACTGTGAATTTGGGATCCTTTCTTTCTCAAAAGGGAACATTGTGCTCGTATACCTTCCCAGTGACATGAAATATTGCTTCATCAATGACAACTAAGCGATCAGCAACATCATCGTTTTCAAAACGAAGCTGCATAGCGTCGGAAAATTCAAAGCTCTTTTTTTTTTTTTTTTGAATCATTTAGATTTTGTAACGCCTGCACTTCGTGCTAGGACAGTAAAATAGTAGGACAGCTGTTGTAGGAATAGTTCTACCGTTAGAAATACAATCAAAATACTTTTTTTATTCCTTAAAACATATATTGGTAAAAAGGGATTTTTATTTTTATTAGAAAATTGTTATAATATGATTTTTGTCATTGGGATACTGTTTAAGTTATAATGTAATCACTTGGCCTATTTTAATTTTCTTTCAAATTCCTCAAAAAAAAAAAATACTTAAACATTTATTTTTAAATAATCTTCTTGAATTATATGCAGCTATTCTAACACATACATTTTTCTTTTCTAAAAAATAACAATCCATGCTCTGCAGGGTTAGAAATCTCAGTAAACACCTCCCTTTGATTAATATTAATAAATGTCAGTAAATAATTCTCCTTTGGTCGGTGTTTAAAATTAAAAGTAAGATTTTCGGTACCTCATTCTTTGATATTTAATTAATACGTTGTGCTAGGCACTTTTGATTTTAAATATTTTTTTATATATCCTTATGACTGGTGTCAGAATCTGCAAGATCGCAGAATCTCTTTTAAATTTAGTGAACTATGGTTCAAGAAAAGATTCTGTCGAAAATCTACCACTTTTTTTAATCAAAGACATTTTTATTTGTTTCCTGCTCAAATGTTTTCAAGTTTGGGAATTCGAAACCGAGAGAAAAATGTCTCCAAGAGTTCCTATTCTAATATACTTATAGGTACAACAAAAGCACGTTCCAGATCTGAATTTTTATAAATGAAGATAAAAAAAATTTACAGAGATGAAAATTAACCTCATTCGATAATTAATCAAATCAATAATCCTCATTCAATAATATTAATTGGTTAATAATTAATCAATTAAATAATAAGAATAAACCTCATACAATAATTAATAATTTCCTAGTCTGCCATGCAGTACATTACTTGGTTCAATTTTGAACTACAAGTTTCGCATAGTAAGATATAGTTTAAAATAATGAATACCAAACTCAGAAGATGTGAGATAATTTCCTATTACGTAGCTGCAATTCAATTATTTCATACTAAAAATACTGGTACATGTTCAAGCAGTTTTATTGATCCCATAATAAGGGTTTCGTTTTTATTTTCGTCTGTGACTTTTGATAATTTTAGCCTCTTAACTGATTGGCTTTTTCAACTATTTAAGTAGATGACACCTTTGCTTTGCAGAAGTATTGTCTTATTAATTCAATTCAGGGTAATATAAAGGGTAAAAAATATGTTAAGCGTTTGTAGATTATTTGTAAAATTTTTACCAATTACACTCATGTCCAAAATAAAGGTCACAAAAATGTTTTTCAAAGTAATTCTAAATGGCTACCCGTAAAATTTAAACAAATCATATTTCATGTATTGTGAAGGACCGGTAACACGATATTAACCTTTGTTGTGGGAAAAAAATGTTGTTTAGCATTAGTTTTTGAGGATCTACTGAAATTAAACCGTTTAGGAATTTGGGATTTTTACCTGCAATTTTGTGAAAATTGCATTAAAACAAAAAATTTAAACTGTTTGCAGTTAGAATGAATTCTCATAATCGTTTAGACGATTCCTTGAGACGGAGAGACGTTGGCAGGCTAGAAGATGGGCAGTCTCAAGCGGAGGTGGCTCGATGGTTACAAGTGGCACCGAAAGTGGTATCCAGGTTGTGGAATCAATTCCAAACAAGTGGAACTGTAACCAGTAAGGCCGGCCAAGGCCGTCACTGAGCAACAACGCCTGCACAGGATCGGTATTTGGCATTAAGCGCACGACGGCATAGGCTGACAACGGCTCCTAAACTTGCTCGTGACCTTGCTGCTGCGTCTGGAATAAGAATTTCCAGACAAACAGTATACAGACGTCTAGCAGAGAGGGCTCTTTATGCTCAGTGACCAGTTGAGTGCGTCCCTTGGACTGCATCCAACAGAAAAGCCTGGTTGTTGTGGTGCCAAACACATCAGTCTTGGGCACAGCAAGAATGAGGGTGTGTTCTTTTCAGTGAGGAGTCGATATTTACCAGACAGAGTGACACTGGTCGAATCTTCATCTGGAGAGAGCGAGGAGCTCGCTATCATACCTCCTAAAAGAAATCGACAGATTTGGTGGCAAATGACATCCTTGTCTGGGGTGGCATAATGTTGGGCAGGCGTACACCACTGCACGTCTTCGATGCGGGTACTGTCAATGCACATCTTTATAGGGATGAGATCCTTGAAGCCTATGTGAGGTTGTTCCGGGGTGCTTTTGGCCCAGACTTCATGTTTATGGACGATAAATGTCCACACAGAGTCCAGATCATTGATGATTTTCTTGAGGAAGAGGATATTCCACATATGGACTGGCCCTAGAGGTCTCCGGATATCCATCCTATTGAACATGCTTGGGATGGTCTTAGAAGAGTCATTGCTCAACGTAACAACTCCCCCCTACTAATACCCTCCAAGAGTTAAAAGTCGCGCTTTTGTGAGAATGGGCTTTGTTCCCCAAGCATTTATGGGCATCCTCATAAACAATATGAAAGCTCGTTGTGAAGCTATATTGCAGTGCACGGTGGTCACACTCCCTATTAGACAGGCATTTCCCGAGATAAATGCTCTATCCCTGGTTCATAATGTGACACTTTTTGATATACCCTGTTTCTTAATTCCCAATTAAAATCTTTTCCATGTTGTTAAGTGTCTATGTTCTTTCTTCCATTGTAGTGTACCCCTGTGCCAAATTTCGTGGCAACACGGTGAATAGTTTTTCATTTTTCGTAGATTTTATGTTTGTGACCTTAATTTTGGACATGAGTGTATAATGCCTTAGACTGATTTGATATCTTGTAAGAGAATAGATACTAGAACATATTATTCTAAACACGTTTGACGAACAAGATAGGCGGTAAAGGAGTGAAAAATGTATTTTTTTTTCTCAAATCAGAAATTTATATATATATATATATCCTTGTCTTCAGAAAATAGCAATATTATAAATACATTTTTTTATACATTTTCATTTAACTTTACTTCTTTAGTGCCTGTAAAGAAAAAAAGTTTAAAATATTTTTTTCACTCCTTTCTTGACTTACAAGAATTCTAAAATTTAGTACAGATGCATTTTCGATGACAATTTCGGGACATAATTATAAACTATTTGAATAATTAATTACACTTTATTTCTAAACTAGTGACACCGATTGATAAAAAGTTTAGAAAAAAAACTGATTTTCCATGATGCTTATAATAATGAATAAAAAATGAAATACTGAAAAAAAGAATATATTAAATAGCGAAATAAGCATTAATAAGTGCTGTTAAAAGTACTGTTTTAAAGTCACTAATAAAAGTACTGTTTTAAATATCTGTTGTTGTTGTTTTTAAATTTTAGTTGAAAAAGTAAATTTTGTAAAATTAGAAACATTTTCAAAATTTAAAAGTATACTTTTCGAAAATTTAAAAGTGCCTTTATTTTACAAAAAAAAAAACTTTATTTTTACGAAGTTTATTTGAGTTGAAAAATTAAAAGTAATTAAATTGGAGATATTTTCAGAAATTCTGAGTCACATAATCTTTTATTAATGCTGAATTCAATATTTTAGAGCATTAAATGATAAAAGTAATAAAATGCATGAAATAAAATTTATAGATAAACAAAAACAAAAAAACATTATTTATTTTTATCAGAATTATTTATCCGAAATAAAAATTTAATTAAAAGAAATCCTAAATATAAAAAATTTTATTGTTCTAAATATACCCTATCCCTCACATATTCGTCTTCTGTTTCAACAATAATGGAACGTATTTTAATCTGCATTGCGACAGAACCAGCTGCGAAATTTGAGATTCCAGCAACAAGCACCCAGCAGACAATCAGCCAAACCGTTTTAATGACTGTCGGTGGGTGAAACACGTCACGATCTGAGTCAATTAAAATTCGATATCTGGGCTTGCAAATGTGAATTGGCAGAAGTTTTAGCTTTGTATTATTATACAGATATTCTAGGAATGAAAAGTAAAATGAGCTGTTTAAACTTCATAGACTGGTATTTCTCTAAACTGAATAATATGATTTTCTATTTCATATATCATTCAAAATTGATTTATTTTTATTAAATCATAAAAGTTGAAATTCTTTGATATTGTGACAAATATAAGATATTTAAAATTTCTCTAAAAATGCATTTCTTTCTGAAATTACATAAGTTTTAAAATCTAAGTCATCACTAGTTTGACTCTCTGGAGGAGAGTTTTGTGAAGAAAGCAGGTTCTTGCTTCCATCAATGATAAAGCATAGGATTCGGTGATACTGTATGAACCTGGTACTTTGTATCGAGTTATACAAAAGTATTACATATTCGATATAATTTTTTTTTACTCCACTGATATCAATTGGAAATTTCTTCGATTCTATTCGTTTCCAATTGAGTAATGTAATTAATCTATATCAATCTGATACAAAGAATAAAGACCACATATGCATTGTTTTACCTCCCAGGAAAGTGAGAACTAACCACTAAACCAAAACTTCGCATCCTTACAAACTTGAGGGATCACTCTTGGAATTCCTATTATGAAACACAATGATCCAATACTGTTTAACTGTGGACTAATTTAGAAAATAAGTTTTTTTAACTGAGCCGATGAAACAGGTATCAAAATGCAACTCTTTTACTTCCGTAAGTGCAATTTCTTAAAACTTGCCATTTTTGGCGACACCAAATTATTGATTTTTTTAATCTGTAAAATATTAATGTGGCATATATATATATATATATATATATATATATATATAAACATTATTTTGGTTGAAGCAGAGTGCAGGTTTGAAGACAAACGAGACGTTGTATTTTTAATTATCTTTAATATCCATCTCGGGAAAGCAATTTATTTACAAGCAGACGCAGTGCGGCACAAAAGCAGAAGTAAGAAAGGAACGCGAAACAAATGATCACTTGTCTTATATAACATAGGATTTCCGGCCACGCGCCAATTCAATACACGTGGTGACCTTTGACACCTTTTCAAGGGCACCGAAGGGATCACTTTCATTTGAGACGTAGTACTGATAACGCATTAGTTTTACAGAGGAACTAATTAAACCGAAAGTGGAATTGGATCACGAAATAAGAGACTATTTTAGAATGAAGTTACGATGGGCAAAATTAAGATAAAGTTTTGGAAATTAATTTGGATTAAATTAAGAGTTTAAAATATCATTATATATATAATATATATATAATATAACTCACCTTGTTATTTGATAAAACACAAAAACATAAATTTATTAGAAACAAGTTATAATGCTTGCAAATTAAAAAAAATTACATATACTACGAAATTAGAGAGGAAATGAAAATCCTACATTGGAATTAATTCCCAAAAAAAAAGCATTTTTTTGGGCAAACGTACGCAATTAAGCGCTTTTATGGGCGAGTTTGTATTTCATAAAATTTAAAATTAACTGTCACAAATTGTCTATTGAATTTTGAAAATTCATTGAAAAGAAAAAAAAATATTGTACAGAGATGAAATTGATATCATTATAAGGGTAATTTTTTGAGTATAAAATGTTGCAGTAAACATTTTTGTGAAATAATATTTTCTAAGATTTAGTCATCAATTTTCATAAATAATTCGCAACGATTACCCATCTGTCCTTGGTGAAGCCTATTTTCGTACTTGATTAAACTTTAACATCTATTTCTAGACTTCTTTTAGGGCCGCGCTGACCTGGTGGTAAGGTCTCGGCTTCGGAACCTGAGGGTTTCAGGTTCGAGACACGATTCTACCAAAAGAACCGTCGTGTAAGTGGATCTGGTGCACATTAAACGTCCGGGCCAAACGTCCGCTCGCTGGTGTGGCGAGGAGGGTGCCGTCCTCATCATCTGAGAGCGGTTCAAAATGACGAGGTCCGTCCCAAAATATCCCTAGTGTTGCCTTAAAATGGGACGTTAATATAACTAAAACTAAACTATCTAGACTTCTTTTACGCCTTTTTTCCTCTGAGTGAATGCCCTGAGTGCTTGGTGAGCCCTAACCAGAGCATTTTTAATATTTTTCAGCTTCATTAATTAGCGAAGTATTGAATTATAAGCAGCTGTAAATGCATTCAATGTAGAAATCTGAAACTTTCGTAAAATTATTTGCTTGCACATAACTATTATCATTCGTTAATATATAATTCTGTGCTACGTTAAAAATAGAGTTTTAAGTATATATATGATATCTACATTATTTTGAAGATATATAAACAACAAAGAATATCTACTGTTACTTTATCAATGTATATTTAAAAAACGCAACTTTATTAAATTTAAAGTAAAATGCGTTCCTTTTATTTTCCAGGCTCCACGTCATCTCCTGCTTATGGAAAGAGGGAGACAGATTTGCCCTTCTACAAGAACGTGGCCTTGGTCATTCCGGTTGTGGTATCGTCTCTGGTCTTGGTGATGGTCATTTTCATCGTGGCAGTTTGTCTTCGGAAACACTCACAAGACAGAAGAGGTACTCAGATTTTCTTATTAAGATTTGGAACTATTTCATGCGTTGAAATATTGGATGAATTTCTGAGTTTCAAAAATATGGTAGTATTATTAAACAAGCTTTTTTTTCGTATTTTTATTATATCGTAAATTACAAACAGAAAGCATTGTAATGAATAAAAAATTAGCTTCTGAATTTTTATGAATCTCCGAGCCTTAGATCTAACCAAATCCGAAAGACCAACACCCATATTTAAAATTATGTTGTCTATATTGGCACGTAGATACTTTAGTGTGGAACACAATGACACACAAGAAGTAGAAATAAACCAATTTATTAACTCAACTCAGAACACAGTGACTGACAGATCTTCTGCTTTATACTAGCAGGGAAAGTTCCAGAATACTTTTCTGGAGACAGTAAGAAAAGTCCAGAACACTTATCTGGTAAACTAAAGAAAGGTCCAGAATCTGATGGAACATGAAATAAAGGAAAGCATAAAATAAAGGAACTAAATATTTACACAAACTGTGAATCGCATTGTCTGTAGCGGGATTCGAACTTACAATCTCTTGATTATGAGACCAGTGCTATGACCATTCGGCCATGGAGAGTTGACTGCCTCTTTTTAATGCGGCAATATATATAAGCATTATAATTGAAAAAAGGAATAAACTATAAGACTAATTTGTTTGTTGAACATTGAGCTTTCTATACGAAATTCTTGTATTTGTCTCTCTGTGCATGATTTAATCCATTCCTAAACACGCAGTTATATAGTTAGTTTATAGATATTGTAATAGTGTAACTTATAATTTAACTAAATATGCAGTTGAAAAATGTTAAATCTGTTACTTATTATATTTGTTACTTAATTAACTTAAAAATTTTCTGTTGCTGCATCAGAATTGTATTAAAAAGGTAGTTTCAGGTTTGTTGATACATTGCTTGCGAAAGGAAAAAAAAATTAATAAACTATCTTTCTTCATATCATAACTGGCAATTTCGTTGGCATGTCTTCATTTTTACTTTCTCGTATATGTAGAGTAGCTATTGGCGATAAGCGAGGACCGAACTCGCAACCTCTGGGTTCGTAGCCGAGTAACATGACCACAATACAAAAGTAATTACTCATGTCTCGTAGCTGTTATTTGGCTTATAAAGCTTCACCACACGTAGTATACCGAAAATATACTAATAGTCAAAAAATTCCAACTCAAGATTTCAGTGAATCTCCTCGTTTAACAACCTAGCTAAAATCGAAGGAAAAAAAAACATTTTTGGAAAACGTTTTTCCGTCTGTCTGTCTGTCTCTGAGAAAGATAACTCAAAAACGCTTTGAGCTAGACGGATGAAATTCAGTATACGGCCTTTATATCAGATTTGCAGATTTCTATCAAATTTTGGTGTAAATTCTGTTCAGAGGATGTCCGTCTGTCCTGCTGTTTGAATATAAATTAACAATATAATTGCAAAACGAAAAGAGTTAGATAGAAAAATTTCGGTACACAGATTTAACATCTATAGCATACACACATGTCAAATTTTGAACCAAATCCAAATTTGGATTGACTGTCTGTCGGTCTGTACTTTCAGAAATAAGTAAACGCGATAATTCAAAAATGCAATGCCTTAAATATATGAAATTAAGAATAGGATTTTGTGACTATAAATGTAGTTTTTGGACAAATTTTTGTTTCAATTGGTTGGGAAAAACGCATCTAAAAAATCGATTTTCGCATACTATTAAACTTATACTAGGGATTAAATGCCAAATAACTCACCAAGGATGGCAAGAAAGACTCAGTAAAAAAGACTAAATTCCCGCCAAGGATTAATATTTCGTGACTATTGCACGCCAATGCTATGTAAGGCGTTTTCTGTCATGGTAAGTTTATTAGAGAATATGCAAGACAGTTTTGTGGAGACTTTTCCGCTGCTATTTAATTGTAACATTTCGGCTTTCAAGGAATAACAGCCTGTTTTGCTAAATATGTATCCCTTTATTCAATCATTAACAGCTTTTCAGCCAGCGTCCTGCCCTAGGGGTAGCGTGTCTTCCCCGTGATCTAGGCGTTCCGGGTTCGAGTCTTGGTTCGGGCATGGTTGTTCTCTTCCTTGTGTTCTCTCTGTGAGGTGCGTGAATGAACACCCCTGTAAAAAGGGGTTGTGCAAGCGAGTGTGTGTGTGCTATCTTCTTTTGAGCAGGAAGTCAGACTTCTGCCCTCGGGTGCTCAGGGGTCTTTACCCTCAGAAGCTACTGTGCAAAAATTTGGCTTAAAATAGTCACACACACATACATAAAAAAAACTTTTCACTTGATCGTTTCCAATATAACTTCTCTTATTAGTTCAAAAAGAGATGTTATTCAAATATAAAAAAAAAACAAATTAATTTAATTTTGTAACTCAAACGCACAAATATTGAAATCTCATCAAATAACTTAATATTATAACTTTTAACTTATTTTAACGAAATGACACAAAATGACAGTTTTGAGATTTTCTCCTCTATTCACAATGAAACCAGCTATTGAAGTAAACCGTTATCTGTTCAAATCTTACTGCCTTGAATCTTGTTGACAATTCTTAATTTCTTATTCCCACAGAATGTAATGACAGTTTAACCTAAGATCCCATTGTTCATCTCTCTTACACATTTACTACTCAGACACAGAAATACGTGTGTGATTACTTCCCAAACATCAACGCTGCTCATAAAACTTCGCAGTTAGATAATTCTACAATCCTTCGCAGGCTCAATTATTACACTTTTCGCCAGTTTTCATACAAAATTTGAAACAAATCTCTCAGCATTTCAAGCTCGAACGAGAGAACCCAGTCTCGTTTGAAAGCATTTGCATAGACCCCACTTACTCTAATGAAATAATTGAATTTAAATAAACAGAATTGCTAATTAGATGTTACTTTATCGGGTTTTCAGCTGCTTTGCTGTTAAAATTAGCAAATTAATTTGCATTTAAATTAGCCTGAGAAGGCGACATAAGTGTAGTTTCAATTGCTGGGTTTAATTTGTAAGATCAGTTTATCTTTCAGCATAATGTGTTTACTGGTAGAGGGTTAATTTAATTGGAAGGGCACTTGCTGCATTAGTTTAATGAATAACCATTCATTTGAATATATAAAAGTGGTGGTATTCTACCATTTGTTATCTTCTTGCAAGCCTTTTAGAGAATCTTCAAAACAAATTTTTTCTATTAAAAACTCTCAACCTAAACACTATGCACAAATGGAATTAGAAATTTTCCCACCACCATAAATATAATGATCAGTTCTCTTAAATGAAAAATAAACTTAATAAAAGCCACATAAACCATATTCTTAATAAAAGTCATATAAACCAACATTCTTAATAAAAATCACATAAACCATGTTCTTAATAAAAATCACACAAACTAACATTCTTAGTAAAAACCTACATAAACCAACATTATTAATGAAAGTCTCATAAATCGCCATTAATAAAAATTACATAAACCAACATTCTTAGTAGAAATCACATAAACCAACATTCTTAGTATAAATCACATAAACCAACATTCTTAGTATAAATCACATAAACCAACATTCTTAGTATAAATCACATAAACCAACATTCTTAGTAGAAATCACATAAACCAACATTCTTAGTAGAAAAAAAAATCACATAAACCAACATTTTTAGTAGAAAAAATCACATAAACCAACATTCTTAATGAAAATCACATCAACTACCATTCTTAATAAAAATCATACAAACCAACATTTTTAATAAAAATCGCTTAAACTAACATTCTTAATAAAAATCATAAAAAACAACATTAAATAACAGATACAAAAATTCAAGAAACATCCACTTTTCATATCCAATGTTTCATATCAAAGCAATCTTTTTTGAAAATGCACATATTTCTTAAATTCTAGTTTATTCCCTTCGCCATAGCTGTAAGTGTGTTGTGTATAAAAATAATTGAAACATGTGCAATAGAATGTTTTGCTTTTTGTTGCAATTTTCACTATTTTTTACCCAAATCCACCCATTTTACAGAATCTCGATTGGTACAGAATTTCCTGATCAATATTTTTCATTATCTGCAAACACACTGATCCAGAAAATGAACTGAAATAACTCATTAAAGGGATTTTTCAAAAATCTGTCCCTGTAGGTAGACAGATACCTTAATTCAGTAATAAAGAAACCCTTGTTGTAGTGGGAGTACTCACGTTTTATAGCATCATGTTTTATTGTAAAATGATTTATTTCTATCTGACTGATATCTTCGTTAAGTTTGTAGAAGAATTTTGAGACACCCTGTATAATAGAAACGTGTATTAGTAATTGGAAAGTACAAAGACTAGATTGGGAATGTTTTGGAAAAGAAAGGTGAGATTATTTATACTGTTGAATCAACCCTAAATGGCAAAGTTCGCTGTAGCTTTTTAAATAATATATATATATATATATATATATATATATAATATTTGAAATGATTATCCATTATTATACATGTTCTGCTGAGATATGTGATATCTATATTGTTTGATTCATACGTTTTAGGATATATTACGTGACATCTATTTTGTTTTATTCACATGTTTTATGGCATAATATGTGACATCCATATTGTTTTATTCATGTGTTTTATGACATTATTTGACATCTCTATAGCTTTATCCATGTGTTTGATGATATTACGTGACATCTATATTGATTTATTCATGTGTTTTATGACATTACGTGGCATCTATATTGTTTTATTCATATGTTTCATGACATATTATGCGACATCTATATTGTTTTATTCAGAAATTTTATGACATATTACGTGACATCTATATTGTTTTATTCATATGTTTTTGACATATTATGTGACATCTATATTGTTTTATTGAGAAGTATTATGACATATTACGTGATATCTATATTGTTTTATTCATATGTTTTATGACACATTATGTTACATATGTGTCGCATGTTTTATGAATCTTCTCGCATCAGGTTTCATATTCTTACATCGTATTAGGTAAATTAGTGACGCCAGTATTAAATAAATGAATAGAAGTAGGAATCATTTATGTGTTAAATTACTTACTAAATTTCAACTTCACACTGAGGCTGCAGCTATTCAGACGTGCTTAAAATTATATATATATATTTGTTTCAAATGTGAATCTCTTTTTCTAAAAAAATCATCTATTATATTGTTTTAAATGAATTAACTAATTTATTATATATATATATATATATATATATATATTCGAATGGAAAATAGCACAATTTCAAAGAAGTCTATTAGTTACTTACATATAAACATCTTCAGTGAAAAGTCAATTTACCTTTGGAATAATTACGTATAATGTACGAGATGAAAAAGATTTGACGTAGCAAAAATCATAAAACAATCTATATTTAGAGGATTTTTATTTACCATATGCCTGCGGTAACAAATAGACTCACGATGTTTAATTGCAGTTTTTAATAAATAAATCCAAAGACCATATAAACCATTATTACGATCATGGGTTACCTATCAAACGCAAAATTCAATCGATAATACAATAATAAATATATATTACCCATGAAAAATATAATAATTTAAATCTTTCATAAACAAACTGTGACTTTAAAACACAATAGATGTTTTTAAAATGCCTAATGAACTCTTTTAAAAATTCTGGGGAAAAAAATCAAACTTTTTTTTTTTTCAGATTATGAAATGCGAAAGCCATGTGGAGACTCCCTGATGATGAGCGATCTTGGTAAACAAGTCACGGAAAAGTCCTCGAAAACATCTCATTATTCTTACCCATCAAGTAATTTTCAAACCCTGTTTATCTTTTCCACTAATGACGATGCATGGGCCTAGACAAAAAAAAAAAAAAAAAAAAAAAAAAAATGCAGCTTCATTTTAAAAGCATTATGAAATATTTTTGTTGAATACTTTTATTTTGTTCTGTTTCAGTTGTGAAGAAACGTGATCAGTGTGAAATTCACCATTTCGATTAATTTAATTAAAAATATAATTAAATTTTCTTAAAAATAATAGATATAAAACAAACATTTGACATAAATTCAAAGTTCTCTTTTATTTCCTTACATTTGATGTTACCTGATGTATGATCTGATAAGATAACCTACGGCATATTTCACAAAATCCAAAAAATATTTAAAACATCATTTTTTTAAAAAAAGTTTTAAATTAAATTTTTTTATCTTAGAGATTATAACATGATAACGGTTCAAATTCGACACCTTATCTAACTTCATTAATATTATTATTACTATCCATTATATATTTATACATAAAAATATCATTATTATTGTCTGGAATATAAATCCAATAACTAAAACATTAAAAAGTATTGTCGAAAAATATATTTATATGATATTTTTAAAAATTCATTAAAATTAGAAAAGAAAAAAAAACGATCATTTAATAAAATTAGAAAAGATTATTCATTAAATAGAAAAGAGTATTTAATAAAATTAGAAAAAATTATTCATTAAAATTAGAAAAGAGTATTCATTAAAAATTTTTAATCTATTAAAATTAAAGTGAAAATTGTATGATAAAAGATTAGCATTAATATCAATAAAAAAATCAATTTTTTAAAACTTGATTTGATTTCGTTTAACAATAATTGCCTTAAATTATTAAAGTTAATATAAACGTTAATAAAATTTATATTATTAACGTTTAACTTATATTACTAAGCATTAATAATATAAGTTTATATCGTATAATAAAACTTATATTATTAAACGTTATATTATTAATGTTTTATCCTAAATTTCAACTTATTTAGGAAAAAACGCTACCATTTTGTTCATTTTTAATTAAAATATAATTTAAACTTCAAAAAACTTTTTTAGACAGTATCTGCAACTCAAAAAAAATAATGATCTATTAAATTGGTTGTTTATGGTCCAACATCTGCTCTATGGAGCGCTTTGAACAATTATTTCAACACCGATGAGACAAGATTCAATTTTTATATAGGATTCAACTAATATGCAGTATCACGATGAAAAATCGAAAAAAGTAAAATAATTAATTATTTAGAAAAACAAAAAAGTATGAAAGAGCCACAAAATAATATATTTTATTAATGGTTTTAACATTTTTTAAACTCTTTTCTCCAATTTTGTCATAATAAAATTACCATAATCTTTCTACAGAAAAATGGTTAAGAAATAGAAATTCTCAGGCTCTAAGTTAAATCTTTCAAGTTAAATCTAATTATTATTTTAATGAATTTCGAAAGTTAAAATAAAATACCGAAGCTCCTCAAAAAGTTGTAATACAAGTTCAAATATTTTTTTTTCAATACTGATTAAAAAATAGAATATCAGAACCCTCTTATGTAATCTGGGATTCGGATTACTATATGCAAATATGGAAAAATTAGGAATTTAAAATTAATTTTTTCTCAAATATTTTTAATATTAAATCCAAATTAAAGATTCCTTAAAATATGAGCTTCTTACATATAATTAAAAAGCCAGGATATATAATTTAAATTCGAAAAAAAAATCGTACTTTTTTTTTTCAGTCCGAGGCAGACAGTCGAAATTTGTAATTTTACTCTCTGCTGTGGAATTTTTTTTCTTTCATTTTAATTAAATGTGAATCTTAATTTACAAAAAAAAAACTATTATCCTCAATTGAGATCAAATATTCAGCAAACTATCGTATTTCTACTTAAGAGAATACGACAAATGATTTGACTTCTGGTCCTGTTTTAGATTACATACGATAGTTTAAAAAAATTTAGATTACTTTTGATTAAAACATTTTAAATTTATAATTTTTTTTTAATTTTACATGGCTATTTTCCAGATTTTTTTTTTAATCAGAAAACATATTTTCTTTTAGGTAAATTCAAGTCTTTATTTAAAAGCAAAAAATTATCGTCCTACCTTATAGAGGAATTTTTATCAAACGATTATTTTTCTATTTAAGTTAAAAACAACAAATGAAAAACAAAATACCTTTAATAAATTGCTTAAAAGCAAAATAATTTTAAAATGAACGAACATTTTCCAAAATTATTATGTTTTTCGAACTCAGGGTGATCTAAAACATTGAGATTTATCAAAATCTTGAGTTCGAATTTTTTGACGTTTACTGTACTTTCTCTGTACTACGTGTACGAGAAAGTAAAAATACTAGATTGGATTAAGCACTAAAAACTGGCCAACGATCACACGATTGTATCATTAAAAATGCTAGATTTGTGCCAAATATCACTATTTCGTAGCTATTTTCGCCAATAATCCGATACTTCCGAACTTACCCAAGATTCAGAATTTTAAACGTGGGAAGTGGGTATCACTTTTATTGAAAAATGGGCGAGAAAGTGTTGGAGAGACCCTTCCCCAGACTAGGGGAGAGACCACTCCCAGACTTTGAGAGGAGTGGTCACCCCAGACCTCCCACTGGTGGTATTCATTGAAGTATGGGACTATGGGGGATATACCCCCTCCATGCTTTCAATTAGTGATTGAAGTTCCTTTTATAGGATTTTATGATTAACAACCATAAATAATCGAGAGTTTGCCATATTTCTTTATGTAGAAGGAAATATTCATAAAATGAGGTTATTATATCCTATCTAATTATAATTGGTAATTTAGGAACTCTTAATTTCATATTAAATAAGTTGATTTCATGATAAATATGTTACTT